>NW_026909399.1:0-60007 GCF_033115175.1 Lepus europaeus | reverse complement strand
AGAGCTGGGGCCGGGGCTCCGGGGGCCACACAGCCAGGCCCCGGGCAAGGGGAGGCGCTGGGGGCTGCACAGGCCCAGGCATTGCAGGGAGGGGCCGGGAGCACCCTCCAGGGAGTCCCAGGGGACACGGGGGCTGGGACGGGGCCTCCTGGGGGATCTGGAGAGGCCACAGCTGCCAGGGAGGGGGCGCTGAGGAGTCCCCGGGACCTCCAGGTACCTGTGGGGGAGGCAGGGGGAGGGGCGGCGGGGGGCCCGGCGGGGGCGGCGGTGCACACGTCGCCCTGGCTAACCGGGGGCAGTGCACACAGCACAAGTCGAGCCGTACAGAGCCAGTGCGGTGGCGTTTAGAGCACCCACAGTGCCTACAGCCGGGTGCACTACAGCCGTGGCTGCCAGGAGGCCCGGTGAGCCGCAGGGAGGAGCCTGGGGGACCCCGGGGCCTGCGGGGCATTGGAGTGTGGGCGGGACGAGTGCCCGGGTTCGAGCCAGTGGTGCTCCTGCGTCCAGCTCCCCGGCGGCTCAGGTACCTGGGCCCCGGCACCCGTGTGGGAGGCCGGGACGGGTCAGCTCCCGGCTTCAGCCTGGCCCAAGGTCGACTGTGGTGGGCACCTGGGGAGGGGATCGGCGGGTGGGAGGTGTCCCTCCCTCTCGCTCTGTGTCCTCCTGTGAGATGAAGTGAACTCAAAGGGCAGAAATGGGCAGGGCAGGACATCCGGCGGGAGAGGGGCTATGGGGGTGCGGGCGGGCCGGGGGGACTGTGGGGGTGTGGGCAGGCCAGGGGGGGCTGTGGGGTGTGCGGCCCAGGCCAGGGGGTGCTGTGGGGGCGCGGGCGGGCCAGGGGGGGGCTGTGGGGGCGCGGGCGGGCCAGGGAGGGGCTGTGGGGGGCGCAGGCGGGCCAGGGAGGGGCTGTGGGGGCTTGGGCGGGCCAGGGAGGGCTGCTGGGGTGCGGGCGGGGCCAGGGAGGGCTGCGGGGGCGTGGGCGGGCCAGGGAGGGGCTGTGGGGGCATGGGCAGGCGCCCCACAGTGGGTGTGTCCGTCCCTGGGGGTCACAGCCGGGCTCTGCAGGGCCATGGTTCCGTGAGGGCTTCCTGGCCTGCTGGCCCCGGCCCAGGATGGGCCTCACCTGCCCAGGTGCCCACGGCAACTCCCGGAAGTGAGCAGGGGCTGAGTCACCTCCGGGGGCCTGGGAGGAGCAGGGCGGGGCGGGGGCAGGCGGAGGGCAGAGGCGGCAGCGCTGGGCGGAGGCCGTGGGCTCCGTGCACCTGCTGGCCCCGAGGCCGGTCCTGGGCGGACACCGGGGCCAGCAGCCGGGCCCCGAGCCTCGCGGTCCAGGTCTCGGGTCTGGTCTGCAGTGCTCATGTGTCCTGCTGAGGTCTTTGTTTGGTTTTAGGATTCATTTTCTTTGAGAGGCCGGGTTAGAGAGAGAGAGACAGAGAGAGGCCTTCCGTCCAAAAGCTCACTCCCCAAATGGCCGCCCGAGCCCCTCTGGGTGGGCCTGGTGCTCCGTGTCGCAGCCGGGTGGGAGTTCTGCCTGGGACGATTTTCAAACTGCCGTCCGCGGGGTCGGCCGCGTGGCCTGAGGTCGCCGCCGGCACCTCTGCTGTTCCAGGCTGGGTGCCGAAGGCGGCTGCTTTTTTTTTTTTTTTTTTTAAAGAAAAAGGTTTATTTTTATTTATTCGAAAGGCAGAGTTACAGAGATGGATCTTCCATCTGCTGGTTCACTCCCCAGACGGGGACTGGGCTAGGCCCAAGCCAGGAGCTCCGCCCAGGCCTCCCTCGTGGCTGTGGCTGGGCCGTCCCCTCACCTCCCAGGCACATGGGCAGGGAGCTGGGTCGTCGGGGGTGGAGCGGGGACCGGAGCCAGGCTCTCCGGCTGGTGCCCCGAGCTGTGCCGAGCGCCTGCCCTGGGGCAGTGGAGGTTGTAAGGCTGTGGGGTCTCTGTGGCAATGGGACAGCAGCCGTGCACTGCGTGTGACCCTGTGGGCCTGGCTGTGCTCCCTGCAAGAGTGGGTAGCACTCTGGGGGCTGCATGTCCCCCGCTGCTGACCAGTCCTGTGCGCAGGTCCCCAGCCAGGGCGAGCAGGGCCTTGTCCAGGGTGTGAGTCAGCGGGGGGGGGCTCCCTGCCTCTCCCTCCCTCCCTCCCGCCTCTCCCTTTGTCCCTCTCCCCCTCCCTCCCTCCTCTCCCTTTGTCCCCTCTCCCCTCCCTCCCTCCCTCCTCTCCTTTTGTCCCTCTCTCCCTCTCTCCCGCTCCCACTCTCCCTTTCTTCCTCTCTACCTCTCCCACTCCCTCTCCCCCTCCCCCTCCCTCCTCCTCTCCCTTTGTCCCTCTCCCCTCCTCCCCTCCCTCCCTCCTCTCCCTTTGTCCCTCTCTCCCTCTCTCCCCGCTCCCACTCTCCCTTTCTTCCTCTCTACCTCTCCCACTCCCTCTCCTCCTCTCCCCCTCCCCCCTCCCTCCCCCCCCCCTCAGAGTGCAGGGTGTAAGCTCCCGGGTGGCCCCTCTCCAAGAAGAGCAGCCTCAGGCTCTGGTTCTCCCGCTCAGGTCTCGCCGTGGCCGTGGGCCGTGGCCGTGTCTGGTGCAGGGACCCACGGGGGCAGTGGCCTGGCCCTGGGGGCTTCCTGCACACTGCCGCCTTCCTGATGACCGTTCCCCGGGCTCCAGGCGCGGCCCGGCCCGACACTGGGGGCGGAGCCCAGGGCATCACCGTCCCTGGCCACCCTCGTGGCGGGCGGCTCTAGACCCACGTCGGGGCTGCGACCTCTGACCACGCGTCCCTTGCAGACCCCGACTGGGCCTCCTACACGCTGGGCGTCTTCATCTGCCTGAGCTGCTCCGGCATCCACAGAAACATTCCCCAGGTCAGCAAGGTCAAGTCTGTCCGGCTGGACACCTGGGACGAGGCTCAAGTGGAGGTACAGGGGCGGGGCCTTGCTGGGCGGTGGCCGGGGAAGGTGTGGGAGACCCCAAGGCCACCCCAGCGGGGCTCCTGCAGCCCAGGGACTCCAGATTGTCCCCAGGGGGCTGGGCTGGGGCCCGAGGCTTAGGGGAGGCCCAGGGCAGGGGCCCCGCACAGGGGTCGCTGTGGCTCTGCTGTGGACGTCCCTGGGCGGTCGGCCTGAGCTCACTGCCCCTGCAGTGTCCCCTCCCTGGAGAGTGTCCACTTCCACGCCACGTGCCTGCCTCCGTCCGGAAGTCGGGGGCCACGGTGACCCCTGAGTGGGACCCTCGAGGAGCCAGGGGCTTTCTCGTGGCCTGCAGTCGGCCCTCAGAGACGTCTGGGAGCTAGGCCAGTCCCAGCCGCCCCTCCCGGCTCACCGTGGGCCTCGGAGGCGGCCGGCGAGCTCCAGCCTCGCCCTGTGGGTCCAGGGCCGGGTCCACGAGGACCTGCGCAGGCCTTGTCTTCCCAGGGCCCTGGCCTCTGCCTGGGACCCCTGAAGGGAGGCCCTGCCCCCTAGCTGGTGTGTAAGGGGTCAAGGTTCATCCACGAAGCAGCGTGTCTCCGTGCCTCGCTGGTTTATAAAACAGAACAGAATTGGATGGAACAGGAAGGAACAGGACGGAACAGGATGAAACCAGGTGGAACCAGATGGAACAGGACAGAACAGGACAGAACTGGATTGAACAGGATGGAACCAGATGGAGCTGGATGAAACAGGATGGAACTGGATTGAACAGGATGGAACCAGATGGAGCTGGATGAAACAGGACGGAACTGGATTGAACAGGATGAAACCGAACGGAATCGATTGAACAGGATTGAATCGGATGAAACTGGATGGAACTGGGTGGAACCGGATGGAACAGGACTGGGCCCCTCACCCCATGGAAGCTCCCGGCTCCTGGCTGCAGCCTGGCCCGGCCCCGTAGCCGTCTGGGGAGCGACCAGCAGACGGGCCTGTTTCTCTGCAGCACTCTGCCTCTTGGAAGAAACGAAGAGGAAATCTTAGAAACAAGAAATAAAACAGAGGGGCCGGGGCTGCAGGGAGGGGCCGGGGCCCCGGGGCGGGGCGGGGCTGGGGCTGCAGGGCGGGGCCGGGGCCGCGGGGCGGGGCGGGGCGGAGCTGTGGGGCGGGGCCGGGGCCGCGGGGCGGGGCGGGGCTGGAGCTGCAGGGCGGGGCCGGGGTGGGACCGGGGGCGGGGCGGGCGGCCAGCCCTGCGCCCTCCTTTGTCCTGGCTGGCTAATATTCCACCGTGTGGCTGCTAGGGATGGCGCTACGCGAGCCCTGGCAGCGCTGGGGGTCAGCACTGGGCCCTGACCTTGGCCGTGCTGGGCGTGGCGGTCCCGTGGCTATCTGGGCGTCGTCGCTGGCCGACATTCTAAACCAGCTCAAGGACCGCTGCTCGCCTGTGATTGGCGGGGGATGCAGGCCCTGTGGGGGCCCCTTCCCAAGCCCCCCAACCCCCTTCGAGAGCCCCACCCCCCTGCCCTCTGACCCGGCCCCGCCCTGTTCGCAGTTCATGGCCTCCCACGGGAACGAGGCGGCCAGAGCCACGTTTGAGTCCAGGGTGCCTTCCTTCTACTACCGGCCCACGCAGGCCGACTGCCAGTGAGTACAGGGGGCGGGGATCCTGGGGTGGGGCCGCGCCCTCCCCTGCCCTGGTGCCTGCCCGGGCGGACGCTGGGGGACTTGGGCAGGTGGGGGAGGGGTGCAGCAGGAGGCACCGGGGGTCCCTGGAGGAGCGTGAGGCCGGCGTGGCCCCCACAGGGAGCCCTGGGAGGGCCATCCCGGGTCCTGGCTGGGGGGCTCCGGGCAGCGTCCTGCTGGGGTCTGTGGGGGGGCAGCGAGCTCCTGGGTGGGGAGGGGAAGGTACTTGGACAAGGCCCGTTGGGGGCTGGGCATCTGAGCCGCAGCTGCTCGGTCCTTGGCTGCCTGCGGTGGGTGGTGGGGGCCTTGGCCGTGCGCACGGCGGCCCCTGGCTGCGTCCTCGCCAGCCGTCCCTCTGGTGCAGCCGTGTTCCTGTGTTCTGTGTTCTGTGTCCCGTGTCCCCGTGTCCCCATGTCCTGTGTCCCATGTCCTCATGGCCCCCGTGTCCCCGTGTCCCCATGTCCTGTGTCTCGTGTCCATGTGTCCCATGTCCCATGTTCTGTGTTCCCATGCCCTGTGTCCCGTGTCCCCGTGTCCCCATGTCCTGTGTCCCGTGTCCATGTGTCCCATGTCCCGTGTTCTGTGTTCCCATGCCCTGTGTCCCGTGTCCATGTGTTCCCATGTCCTGTGTCCCGTGTCCATGTGTCCCCATGCCCTGTGTCCATGTGTCCCCGTGTACCCATGTCCTGTGTCCCGTGTCCATGTGTCCCATGTCCTGTGTCCCATGTCCCCATGCCCTGTGTCCCGTGTGCCCGTGACTCATGTCCTGTGGCCCCCATGTCCCGTGGCCCCCATGTCCGTGTCCCGTGGCCCCCATGTCCCGTGTCCCATGTCCCGTGGCCCCTATGTCCCGTGTCCATGTGTCCCATGCCCTGTGTCCCGTGTCCATGTGTCCCCATGTCCCCATGCCCTGTGTCCTGTGTGCCCGTGACTCATGTCCTGTGGCCCCATGTCCCATGTCCCCATGCCCTGTGTCCCATGTCCCCATGCCCTGTGTCCCGTGTCCCCATGTCCCGTGTCCATGTCCCGTGGCCCCTATGTCCTATGTCCCGTGTCCATGTGTCCCATGCCCTGTGTCCATTCCCCATGTCCTGTGTCCCGTGTCCATGTGTCCCCATGCCCTGTGTCCTGTGTCCCGTGTCCATGTGTCCCCATGCCCTGTGTCCTGTGTGCCTGTGACTCATGTCCTGTGGCCCCATGTCCCGTGGCCCCCATGTCCTGTGTCCCGTGGCCCCCATGTCCCGTGTCCCATGTCCCGTGGCCCCATGTCCCGTGTCCCATGTCCCGTGGCCCCTATGTCCTATGTCCCGTGTCCACGTGTCCCATGTCCTGTGTCCCGTGGCCCTGGTGCTCCTCTAGCTGATTTGCGGCCTTCCCAATTCTGAATCAGACCACACTTTAAATTTTTTTTTTTTATTTTAAAACATTTATTTGTGAGGTAGAGAGAGACAGAGAGGGAGAGAGAGAGAGAGAGAGAGAGAGGTCTTCCATCCGCTGGTCACTCCCCGAATGGCCGCAGCGGCCGGAGCAGGGCCAGGACAAGGCCAGGAGCCAGGAGCTTCCCCCAGGTCTCCCATGGGTGCAGGCGCCCAAGGACCTGGGCCGCCTCCTGCTGCTTTCCCAGGCCACTGCAGAGAGCTGGGTCGGAAGTGGAGCAGCCGGGTCTCGGAGCGGCGCCCACATGGGGTGCTGGCTCTGCAGGCGGCGGTCTTACCCGCTACACCACAGCTCCGGCCCCTGGGCTCCCTCTTGCTTCCGGAAGCCTCCGCGCCAGGCCCAGGAGGCCTTGTGTACGAGTTGACCTTGCCGGTGCCCTGCCCGGGGGGCTGCTGGTGGACGCGATGTCAGCGCCAGCCGTGGCGTCCCGTTAGCCTCCAGGGCCCCGGGCTGCGGCCCCGCGGCTGGGTGGGGTCTCTGCAGGGGTGAGCTCGTCCTGCCTTGGGTGGGCCCCAAATCCCGCGGCTGCTGCCCCAATGAGACAGCATGGGGACGGAGTGGGCTGCCCAGGAGGCTGCTGGGACCCGCCCAGTGGACCTGAGCCCCAGCCGTGCCGGAGCCCGTGCAGGCTACAGGCAGGCGCCACCCTCGGCCCAGCCCCGGCTTCCCCTCGGCTCTCGGTCAGGGTTCGTCTGAGTGTGCTCTTGGGGTGCCCAGCTGGCCAGCGGACGCACCCTAGCCAGGGAGGGGTGACAGCAGTGGCCATGTCCCTGGTCCCCGGGCCACCCACAAGGCTGGCGTCCAGTGGGGCGGGCTCTGGGGGGGCCTGAGCCCCTGGGGTGTCGGCGGGGCCAGGGGTCACTGTCAGCACTAAGACAGCTGTGGGCTGGGGCAGTCACGGCCCAGGGTGCAGAGGGGCGAAGAGGGACTGCAGGGAGGCTGAGTGGGGCGGGGCGGGCAGCCATGGCTGGGGCGGGGCAGGCAGCCATGAGTGGGGGGCAGGCAGCCGTGAGTGGGGGGGGGCGGGCAGCCATGACTGGGGTGGGGTGGGCAGCCGTGAGGGGGGGCAGGCAGCCACGAGTGGGGGGCAGGCAGCTGTGAGTGGGGGGGGGGCGGGCAGCCATGGCTGAGGCGGGGCAAGCAGCCGTGGGGGGGGCAGGCAGCCACGAGTGGGGGCAGGCAGCCATGAGTGGGGCGGGGCGGGCAGCCATGACTGGGGCGGGGCAGGCAGCCATGGCTGGGGTGGGGTGGGCAGCCGTGGGGGGGAGCAGACAGCCACGAGTGGGGGGCAGGCAGCTGTGAGTGGGGGGGGCGGGCAGCCATGGCTGGGGCGGGGCAAGCAGCCGTGGGGGGGGCAGGCAGCCACGAGTGGGGGCAGGCAGCCATGAGTGGGGCGGGGCGGGCAGCCATGACTGGGGCGGGGCAGGCAGCCATGGCTGGGGCGGGGCGGGCAGCCGTGAGTGGGGGGCGGGCAGCCGTGAGGGAGGGGCGGGCAGCCGTGAAGGGGGGTGTGGGCAGCCAGCAGGTCGAGGGGGGTGATGCTGTTCCTGGAAGAGACAGGGCTCAGGGGTCTCACCTGCCTGTCTGGCTTCTTGGTGGGGGAGGGCAGGAGCAGAGGCCGGGGCAGAAGTGGGCGTGGGGGCCACGGGAGGGCCTGGGTCTGAGCAGCCAGGTGGCCTCCCTGTGTGGGAGGAGCGAGGCCTGATTTGAGCTCAGGGTGCGCAGGTGTGTGGGGCCCGCGGGCGCGCAGAGCTGGGCAGGAGCGGGGCCGGGGTCTGCAGGCCGCGTCTGCCCCGGGGCCTCCGCTCCCTGGGCCTGGACCCCTGGCTCTCTGCCTCCGTCTGAGGGGCAGCGACCCCCCAGGCTGGACACCCCAGGGACCTCCTCGAAAGCCCGAGTGGGAGCCGGCAGCGCGGGGCAGTGGGGACGCCCACGTCCGGGTGCCGACTCCTGGCCCAGCTGTAGGCATTTGGGGGGTGGGCCAGCGGGTGGGAGTCCCCTGTACAGTCCTGGGCGTGGGGGAGGCAGCTGGGCACACGCAGGGCCCGAGGGCAGCGCCTCCGCGGACGTGGGCAGTGGCCGGGGTCCTGGGGCGGGGTGGGGGGGTTGCAGCTCAGATGGGCCGCGCCCGCCCCGCCCCCGCTGGAGCTCCTGGCCCTGGGCACGAGGCCGCGAGGCTCTGGGGCCGGGCCCAGCATCTCTGTCCTCGCAGAGTCCTCCGGGAGCAGTGGATCCGCGCCAAGTACGAGCGCCAGGAGTTCCTGCTCCCCGAAAAGCAGGAGCCGTACTCGGCAGGTGAGCGCGGGGCCGCGGGGGGGGGGGGGGGCTCAGGCCACGCCCACACAGGTGCTGCCTGGGCGAGCCGAGCCGTGGTGGTGGGCGTTGGGGTGGTGCGTCCACGGGGGCTGGGGGGCCGTGAACTCGGAGCCCTGAGGTGAGGCGTCCCGGCCCCTCGGGCTCAGCCGCCTCCTGCAGTGAGCAGGCCCAGCTGGGGGGGCGGTGTGCACCGCATTGGCCGGAGGTGGGGGGCTCCCAGCTGAGCCCAGACCCTCCCTCCCTGCATGGGGAGGGGGAGGACCCGGGCGCCCACTGCCTGGACCCCCCACCACCGAGCCCCGGTTTAGAGGAGCCGTGTGCCCTCACCGCAGAGCCACGTCACCACGTGGCCATTCCTGCATTGGCACAGAAAATCCAGCTCAGCTGGGCGTGGGCAGGGTGCTGTGGACCGGCATGTGTGTCTGCTCTGGCTCCAGGCGCCGGGCTGGCGGTGCCGGGAGTCGGTTTTGGTGTCTCTGGGCCAGCGCCCACCTCCTGGCCCTGGCTCCGCTCTGGAAGGTCCTGGTGCTACGGGGAAGGCGGCACAGGAGTGCGGGGTGGACGCGCGGTGTCCTTGGCCACGGGGCTGCCCCAGCACTGGGAGGGACCCTCCCGAGAGGGACGAGTCTGGCTGTTTGGGGGGGGGGCAGCAGCAGCGCCTGTGGCTTGCCAGGGTGGGGGGACTCTGGGGGGTCTCGGGAGTCCTGGGCCCCCAGGTCATGCCGTGCCTACCCCTGGGGCCTCGCGCCCAGGCCCCTCCGTGCCCCTGGCCTTTGGACGCCCCCGCCAGGCAGATGGCCGCTCTGGTGCTGGGGCACGGCCGGGGCGGGCGCAGGTGGGCACGGCAGGTGCAGCGTCGCACGTCTGTCCAGCCGGCTTGTGCCGCAGGCCCTGGAGAGCCAGGGACGGAGCGTCCCCGCGTCCAGGCTGCGGCCTGGCCCTGTGGGTCACAGGCACGGACCTGGGGTCTGCACATGCCCTCCCTGGAGAAATCACTCACTGTGGGGGTCTACCCGCTGCCTGGCCCTCCGCTCCGTCTGCTCCTGATGGCCGAGTGGCCCCTTGCGGCCTGTCCCGCTGTCCCCGGCTGGCTGAGCGCCCCCCTCCCACTGTCCCCGGCTGGCTAAGCGCCCCCCCCCGCACTGTCCCTGGCTGGCCGAGCGGCCCCTCGCGGCCTGTCCCGCTGTCCCTGGCTGGCCGAGCGCCCCCCCCCCCACTGTCCCCAGCTGGCTGAGCGCCCCCACCCGCACTGTCCCCGGCTGGCCGAGTGGCCCCTCGCGGCCTGTCCTGCTGTCCCTGGCTGGCTGAGCGCCCCCCCCCCCCCGCACTGTCCCCGGCTGGCCGAGCGGCCCTTTGTGGCCTGTCTCGCTGTCCCCGGCTGGCTGAGCGGCGCCCGCCGTGGATGAGACCCCTGGTCCTCTGCTCCCGTGGAGGGGCAGTGATGCAGCCCCGGGCCCCGTGTCCACTGAGCCCTCTGCCAGGCCACCCTAGCAGGTCACCCTCCGGGTCGCGAGGGTGGTGCCAGGTGCGGGAACCTGGGGATCCCCGACCGCGTGCGCCGGCCCCGCCCCGGGCCCTGGGCGGGGGAGGGATGTGCGGTGAGGGGCGACTGCGCCTGGGCTCTGCCCGGATTCTCCAGAGGAAGCTGGGCCCGGGGGCTGTGGCTGATGTGGGCTCCTGAGAGGCCCACCCGCCTGTCCCCGAGGTGCCGTCCTGCGTGGGGGCTCCGTGGCTTCCCGCCCTCGGAGTGGCCGACCCCGCCCGGCACCTGGGCCTCTGCGCCCCAGGCCTGCTGACTGAGGGCGGAGCCGGGGCCCCCACCCTGGTCCTCCTCTGGGGTCCCCTCGGGGCACTTCCTGCCCCTGCCGCAGGGACACTTTCTCACAGGGTGGGGGGGGGGGCTCCAAATGCAGAAGCTCCTGGAGAAACAGGAAGGCCGGCTCTGGGGGCCCCGGGCCGGGGTGGGGGTGGGGACGGCTCCTGGTGCCACGCCAGCCCGGACCCTGTGTGGGCAGAGCCAGCGTCCCACGGGGGAGGTGCGTGTCTGGGACGCCTGCCCCTCGCAGGGTCGGGGTGGCGTGGGTTGAGACGGCAGGGGCAGGGGACGAGCTGGCTGTCCCCCACGGGGGCACAGCCGTGTCCCTTCAGCTTGCCCAGGGCGTGACGTGGCCCCCAGCATTCCCCGCCCCTGCCTGCTTGGCCGGGTCTCGCGCGGGGGTCTCGGCCCTGCCTGGCTCCTGTCACAGAGCTCGGGGCCACCACGTTCTAGAAGTGGCTCAGGGAAGGCGGCAGGGGCTGAGGGGCGGGCCCTGTGGAAGCAGGGGGTGGGGAGGCACCCCCAGATCCAGGGCGGCTGGCTCCAGCTCCTCAGGCCACGCCCGCCCCACTGAACCTCAATGGCTGCTTTCACCGCGCGGACAATGCCAGTGCTGTCGGGGGCCCGGCCGCCGCCCCGCCCACCCCCAGGGTTCAGGACGGCCCCTCCCGGTGGTGCCAGGCAGGGACGGCCCAGCCTCTCCCCGCCCTTTGTCCCCAGTGTCCCAGGGCGAAGCTGGGGGCCGGGGCCGGCCTCCCGAGCCTGTCTCCCCTGCGGTGGTGGGGGATGCTAGGTGGCGTCCGTGGTGAGCCACGTCAGCTCCAGGTGTCCCCGTGGGGGGAGGTGTGGCCCTCCTGGCTGACAGGTCCAGGACAAGGCGGGGTCAAGGGTCACGAGGGGCCAGCTGGGCCTGGCCCACAGCTCAGACCCCTCCCGGCGTGGGCTGTTGCCTGCTGGCAGCAGTGCGGGGACGGTGCCCAGGCTGTGGCCTGCAGCTGCCACGGAGAGCCCCGCCTACCCCACCTCGGTGTCCGGAGCCCCAGCAGGACCACCGGGGAGGGCCATGTCCCTTGGATGGCCCTCTGCCCGGGCTGTGCCCAGAGGGCTCGGCAAGTGACAGGACAGAGCCGACAGCCGGGGCCCAGCTGGTGACCGCCCCATGCTTGCCGGGGCCGGCGCTCGGCACAGCGGCCTCTCCCGGGAGCCTGCACTGGCTCAGGCCCCCTGCGCCTGGGGTTGGCTCCCGGGAGAGGCCGCCCCCGAAACCAGGCCTGCTGCCTCACCTACCTCTTGCCGGACCCTCACAGCGAGGTCCCAGTGCGCACGCTGCCCGAGGCTCCCGGTGGCCTATGCCGAGCCCAGCGAGGAGTGGACCCCAAAGGGGGCAAAGCAGGGCGGGGCCTCCATGGGGATGCCCCTCCCCCGCCGGGGGCCGCGGGTCCAGCTTCCTCCCAGGAACCCCCACAGCCGCCTGGGCTGGCACTGGGGGTCGCCACACACATGGGTGGGTTTGCAGCCCCAGCCCCAGGCCATAAGACAGGAAGCAGCCGTGGCCACACCCGCGCCGGCCCCTGCGGCCCTGCCTGCTTTCTGCCCTGTATCTTTGCCTCGTGTGGTCCGTGTCGCCGTGCACACGTGTGTGGCCCGTCCGTGTCGCCATGCACATGTGTGGTCCATCCATGTCACTGTGTGCATGAGTGTGGCCCGTCCGTGTCGCCGTGCGCATGAGTATGGCCCGTCCGTGTCGCTGTGCACACGTGTAGTCCATCCATGTCGCCGTGCACGTGAGTGTGGCCCATCCGTGTCGCCATGCGCATGAGTGTGGCCCGTCCGTGTCACCGTGTGCATGAGTGTGGCCCATCCGTGTCACCATGCACACGTGTGGACCGTGTCGCTGTGCACACGTGTGTGGCCCGTCCGTGTCACCTGTGCATCCGAAACGCCTCCCCTGTGCCACAGCGTGGCTGCCTGTGCACCCCCGGGGCCCCCAGGTGGAGTCCCCGGGGCGGAGGGTCCGTGTGGGCTCCGGCAGGTGCACAGCCTCTCTCGGTCCCCCCACTGCCCAGCCCATATGGGAGGGAGCTGCCCAGTGCGTGGGAAGCGCCATCCGCCGAGGGTTCGCGCTCAGGGACGCTGTGTGCAGAGGCCACCGGCCGGGCCTTGGCGTGAGCTGACCCTCAGCTGCCCTGCAGGTGGCGCTGGGGCCCCGCACCACTGCTCCTGCGAGCGTGGGAGGAGCTGGCCGGTCCTCAGGAGGGCAGGGCAAGGCCGCCGGGGCCAGGGGCAGGGAATGCTGAGGGCCGTGGGGGTGAGCCCAGGGCAGCCACGCTCCTTTCCCAGGGACGTGAGGCTCGCGTGGGCTGGGGACTGCTGAGGGCCGGCCTCTGGGCCCTCGGCGGGGCAGTCGAAGGCCTGGCCACTGTGCCCGAGCCAGCTTCTGGCTTCCCAGGCTGCTGCTGCCACCTGCTGGGCACGGTGGGCATAGCGGTGGGCCTGCGTGGAGAAGCTCCTGGGGTCCCCAGCTGGGGGCGCTGCTTTGCGTCTGAGCCTGTCACCCCTCTTTGCTCCAGAAGCTGGCCCTGGCGCCGGGAGGAGCCCTGTGGACGGCCTTCCCTGCAGAGCCAGGCCAGTGCGCGTCGCTCAGAACAGGGCTCCTAGGAGAGCCCTGCTGAGCTGGGGACGTGGTGGCCCTGGTCCCCAGCGGCAGAGGGCTTGCCTGCTGGGGGGAGGGCGCCCCGTGGGGGCATGGGGCCGAGCCGGCCCCTCCCATGGGTGAAGACGCATGGGTCCTGCATCAGTGGGGCAGAGGCCGCCTGGTCCCCTGGCCTTGTCCCCCGCCTGACCCCCATGCCTGGTCCCCTGGCCTGGTCCCCCACCTGACCCCATGCCTGGTCCCCTGGCCTTGTCCCCCACCTGACCCCATGCCTGGTCCCCTGGCCTTGTCCCCTGCCTGACCCCCATCTGACCCCATGCCTGGTCCCCTGGCCTTGTCCCCCGCCTGACACCATGCCTGGTCCCCTGGCCTTGTCCCCCACCTGACCCCATGCCTGGTCCCCTGGCCTTGTCCCCCACCTGACCCCATGCCTGGTCCCTGGCCTTGTCCCTGCCTGACCCCCATCTGACCCCATGCCTGGTCCCCTGGACTTGTCCCCTGCCTGACCCCCATCTGACCCCATGCCTGGTCCCCTGGCCTTGTCCCCCGCCTGACCCCATGCCTGGTCCCCTGGCCTTGTCCCCCACCTGACCTCATGCCTGGTCCCCTGGCCTTGTCCCCCACCTGACCCCATGCCTGGTCCCTGGCCTTGTCCCCTGCCTGACCCCCATCTGACCCCATGCCTGGTCCCCTGGACTTGTCCCCTGCCTGACCCCCATCTGACCCCATGCCTGGTCCCCTGGCCTTGTCCCCCGCCTGACCCCATGCCTGGTCCCTGACCTTGTCCCCTGCCTGACCCACATCTGACCCCATGCCTGGTCCCCTGGACTTGTCCCCTGCCTGACCCCATGCCTGGTCCCCTGGCCTGGTCCCCCCACCTAACCCCATGCCTGGTCCCTGGCCTTGTCCCCTGCCTGACCCCCACCTGACCCCATGCCTGGTCCCCTGGCCTTGTCCCCCACCTGACCCCATGCCTGGTCCCTGGCCTTGTCCCCCACCTGGTCCCCACCTGACCCCATGCCTGGTCCCCTGGCCTTGTCCCCCGCCTGACCTCATGCCTGGTCCCCTGGCCTTGTCCCCCGCCTGACCCCATGCCTGGTCCCCTGGCCTTGTCCCCCGCCTGACTTCATGCCTGGTCCCCTGGCCTTGTCCCCTGCCTGACCCCCATCTGACCCCATGCCTGGTCCCCTGGCCTTGTCCCCCGCCTGACCCCATGCCTGGTCCCCTGGCCTTGTCCCCCGCCTGACCCCATGCCTGGTCCCCTGGCCTTGTCCCCCGCCTGACCCCATGCCTGGTCCCTGACCTTGTCCCTGCCTGACCACATCTGACCCCATGCCTGGTCCCCTGGACTTGTCCCCTGCCTGACCACCATCTGACCCCATGCCTGGTCCCCTGGCCTTGTCCCCCGCCTGACCCCATGCCTGGTCCCCTGGCCTTGTCCCCCGCCTGACCCCATGCCTGGTCCCCTGGCCTGGTCCCCCACCTGACCCCATGCCTGGTCCCTGGCCTTGTCCCCTGCCTGACCCCATGCCTGGTCCCCTGGCCTGGTCCCCTGGCCTTGTCCCCCGCCTGACCCCATGCCTGGTCCCCTGGCCTTGTCCCCCACCTGGTCCCCCACCTGACCCCATGCCTGGTCCCCTGGCCTTGTCCCCCGCCTGACCTCATGCCTGGTCCCCTGGCCTTGTCCCCCGCCTGACCCCCCACCTGACCCCATGCCTGGTCCCCTGGCCTTGTCCCCCGCCTGACCCCCCACCTGACCCCATGCCTGGTCCCCTGGCCTTGTCCCCCGCCTGACCCCCCACCTGACCCCATGCCTGGTCCCCTGGCCTTGTCCCCCGCCTGACCCCCCACCTGACCCCATGCCTGGTCCCCTGGCCTTGTCCCCCGCCTGACCCCATGCCTGGTCCCCTGGCCTTGTCCCCCACCTGACCCCATGCCTGGTCCCCTGGCCTTGTCCCCCGCTTGACCTCATGCCTGGTCCCCCGCCTGACCCCATGCCTGGTCCCCTGGCCTTGTCCCCCACCTGACCCCATGCCTGGTCCCCTGGCCTTGTCCCCTGCCTGGTCCCCCCACCTGACCCCATGCCTGGTCCCCTGGCCTTGTCCCCCGCCTGACCCCCCACCTGCTCGCCCGCTGGTCCCCCACCTCGTCCCCCTCCGGGTCCCCGGGCTGAGCCGGTGGGCAGGGCTGGCCCCGAGGCTCCGGGCGGCCCCTTTGCTGTCTCTGGTTCCGGTGGCCACATGGCTCCTTCTTTTTAAAGATTTATTTACTTGAGAGAATTAGGTTCCCGTCTGCTGGTTCACCCCCAAATGGCCACAACGGCCAGAGCTGGGCCAGGCTGAAGCCAGGAGCCAGGAGCTCCCTCCAGGTCCCCCAGGCGGGTGCAGGGCCCAGGGACTTGGGCTGTCTTCTTCTGCCCCCCAGGCCACAGCAGGGAGCGGCAGCAGCCGGGGCTCGCACCGCGCACGGGGGCTCGGGACCCCCGGCTGGAGATGACGCCTTGGCGCAGGGGGCGAACCGTGCGCCGTAATCGGAGGCCGCCCGAGGGAGCCCTGGCTGCGGCCTGGGCCTGGGGAGGGCAGGGTGTCAGTGCGGCCCTGGCCCTGCCCTGCGACCACCCAGCGGCGATGGGGCCCTGGGGCGGGGCAGTGGTCCTGGAGGCGTCCGCACGGGGCGGGGGGCTCCTGTCTGGGAGCTCGGACCGGCAGGGCCATGGGCGGGGCCTCCGTCAGGAAGGGGCGGGCACTGGGTGAGATCCCGCCCAGGTGCTGTGGCGGTGGTCGGACCTGGGTGTGGGCGGGACTTTGCCGTGGGCCACAGCGCGTCTCTCGGTCTGTGTCCCCCCCAGGGTACCGCGAGGGCTTCCTGTGGAAACGTGGCCGGGACAACGGGCAGTTCCTGAGCCGGAAGTTTGTGCTGACGGAGCGGGAGGGGGCCCTGAAGTACTTCAACAAGAATGACGTGAGCAGGGGACACGCGTGGGCGGGCACACGCGTGAAGACTCGTGAGCAGGGGACACACGCATGGCTCTTGTGTGAAGGTCGGGCCGCCCCACGGCGTTGGGGGCCACGGATCGTGGGCGGGCAGTGGCGGCCTGGGTGCCTACCCTCGGCCTTGTGGCCACACCCCCTCAGCAGAGCCAGCCAGGACCCCAGAGCCAGTGCGTGTCAGGGGCCCTGGGGACCCCTGGGGGGTGTCGGTGAGGAGCGCTAGCCCCTGGCGCCCACCCGCCGGCCTCAGCCCTGCCCTCGCCCCACCAGGCCAAGGAGCCCAAGGCCGTCATGAAGATCGAGCACCTGAACGCCACCTTCCAGCCGGCCAAGATCGGCCACCCGCACGGCCTGCAGCTCACCTACCTGAAGGACAACAGCACCCGCAACATCTTCCTGTACCACGATGACGGCAAGGTGGGCGCCGGGAGCGGCCCAGGCTGTCCCTGCCCCTCGCCGCCCCAGCCTTCCTGGGAGCCCCTCCTCGGCAGAGGCCATGGCCCGTGGCTCCCCTCTCTTCCGCTGTGCTCTCGGGGACATCCCCCGGGCCGTGCGTGCTGGTCTCCCTCCTCCATGTGGGTGGCCCGGTGGGTGGGAGGGGACTTCCTGTGGCTGGCGGGTCCAGAGGAGGCCGTGGGCACCTGCTCCCCCCTGGGTGGGTGGGGCTGCACTGGGTGGTGTGGCAGGTGGCCACTTCCTGTGGCTGGAGGGCCCAGAGGAGGCCATGGCACCTGCTCCCCCCTGGGTGGGTGGGGCTGCACTGGGTGGTGTGGCAGGCGGCCGCCCAGGGCCTGAGTCCCAGGCCGATGAGGAGGGGTGGGCTGGCCAGGCCCTCAGGTTGGGACCACCTGGTGCTGGCTGGGTTTCGTGGTCCGTGGCTGTGGTCCTGGGAGATGAGAGGTGGGGTCCAGAGGGGCCCGGGCAGCCGTGTGGCCTGGCCCCCGAGAACCAGGCAGCCTCCTGGCCTCACAGCCCATGGGCACATCCTGGCCACGTGCGCCCCTGCCCGGGCCCCTCCCGCGGCCCCTCGTCCGCCCGAGCCCACCGTGCGCCTGCTCTCGGCCCCTAGGAGGTTGTGGACTGGTTCAACGCGCTGCGGGCCGCCCGCTTCCACTACCTGCAGGTGGCCTTCCCCGGGGCCAGCGACGCAGACGTGAGTGGGCGGGGCACGTGTGGCGGGCCGGGGCGGGGGGCGCGGGGGGCTGGCCCGGCCCCCGCCCTCACCGCCCTCGTGTCCTAGCTGGTGCCGAAGCTCTCCAGGAACTACCTGAAGGAAGGCTACATGGAGAAGACGGGGCCCAAGGTGGGTGTGGGCCGGGAGCCCCTGCCGGGGGTGCCCAGAGCAGGGCAGGGCCAGGGGTGTGCAGGGCCGGGGGTGCGCAGGGCAGGGCAGGGCCAGGCAGGGCCGGGGGTGCGCAGGGCAGGGCAGGGCCAGGCAGGGCTGGGGGTGCACAGGGCAGGGCAGGGCCAGGGGTGTGCAGGGCCGGGGTGCGCAGGGCAGGGCCGGGCCGGGCAGGGCTGGGGGTGCACAGGGCAGGGCTGGGCCAGGGGTGTGCAGGGCCAGGGGTGCGCAGGGCAGGGCCGGGCCGGGCAGGGCTGGGGGTGCACAGGGCAGGGCCGGGCCAGGGGTGTGCAGGGCCAGGGGTGCGCAGGGCAGGGCAGGGCCGGGCAGGGCTGGGGGTGCACAGGGCAGGGCAGGGCCAGGGGTGTGCAGGGCCGGGTAGCGCAGGGCAGGGCCGGGCCAAGCCGGGGGTGCGCAGAGCAGGGCCTTGAGCCCCAGGGCTGGGGGTGCACAGGGCAGGGCTGGGCCAGGGGTGTGCAGGGCCGGGGGTGCACAGGGCAGGGCAGGGCCGGGTAGGGCTGGGGGTGCACAGGGCAGGGCAGGGCAGGGCCGGGGGTGTGCAGGGCCGGGTAGCGCAGGGCAGGGCCGGGCCAAGCCGGGGGTGCGCAGAGCAGGGCCGGGAGCCCCAGGGCTGGGGGTGCACAGGGCAGGGCCGGGCCAGGGGTGCGCAGGGCAGGGTCGGGTAGGGCTGGGGGTGCACAGGGCAGGGCAGGGCAGGGCCGGGGGTGTGCAGGGCCGGGGGTGCGCAGGGCAGGGCCGGGCCAAGCCGGGGGTGCGCAGAGCAGGGCAGGGCCAGGGTGTGAAGGGCCGGGGGTGCACAGGGCAGGGCAGGGCCGGGTAGGGCTGGGGGTGCACAGGGCAGGGCAGGGCAGGTCCGGGGAGCGCAGGGCAGGGCCGGGCCAAGCCGGGGGTGCGCAGAGCAGGGCAGGGCCAGGGTGTGAAGGGCCGGGGTGCGCAGGGCAGGGCAGGGCCGGGCAGGGCTGGGGGTGCACAGGGCAGGGCCAGGGGTGTGCAGGGCCGGGGGTGCGCAGGGCAGGGCCGGGCCGGGCAGGGCTGGGGGTGCACAGGGCAGAGCCGGGCCAGGCAGGGCTGGGGGTGCACAGGGCAGGGCCGGGCAGGGCCGGAAGTGTGCAGGGCCGGGGGTGCACAGGGCAGGGCCGGGCAGGGCCGGAAGTGTGCAGGGCCGGGGGTGCACAGGGCAGGGCCGGGCTGGGGGTGCGCAGGGCAGGGCCTGGCAGGGCCGGGGGTGCGCAGGGCAGGGCCAGGCCGGGCCGCCCCCTCACGGACGCCCCTGCCTCGCAGCAAACCGAGGGCTTCCGGAAGCGCTGGTTCACCATGGACGACCGCCGGCTCATGTACTTTAAAGACCCCCTGGTGAGGGGCTGGGCTGGGTCGCCCCCTGGTGGGTGGGTGGGGGCGGGAAGCAGGCCCCAGCCCAGCCCTGTCCTCTGGCTCCGCCCACAGGACGCCTTCGCCCGCGGGGAGGTCTTCATCGGCAGCAAGGAGAGCGGCTACACGGTGCTGGGGGGGCTCCCGCCGGCCACCCAGGGCCACCACTGGCCGCACGGCATCACCATTGTCACGCCCGACCGCAAGTTCCTGTTCACCTGTGAGACGGAGGCGGACCAGCGGGAGTGGGTGCAGGCCTTCCAGAAGGTGGTGGACAGGCCCATGCTGCCCCAGGAGTATGCAGGTGAGGTGGGGGCGTGGCCGGGCCCGTGGGGCGCCCCCACCCCGTGTGGCTGGGACCAGGCCAACGCCGTTCTGTTTCCAGTGGAAGCCCACTTCAAGCATAAGCCCTAGCGAGCAGCGCCGCCCACCTGGGGACCACAGACGCGCGTGGCTGACGTGGCTGAGGACTGGAGGCTGGGCCGGGGAGGGGCTCTGGACGGAGGGAGCCCGGCAGGTAGGGTCTGCCCAGGCGACCCCCGGCCTCGGAGCAGGGCCCCTCCCCCACCCCGCCCCCCTCGAGTATTTATTGTGCGCCTGCTGTGGTCCTGGAGCCGGTCCTGGGGACCCTCTGCTGGCTGGAGGCCCCCACCCCCCGGGCCCCTGGCTTGGCAGATCGGTTACCCAGCCCTCGCCTGTGGGGACCCAGTGGCCTGTGTGCCAGACACTTGGTGCTGACAATGGCCGGTGCCCGCCCACCCTCACTGCTGCCCCACACCCAGCTCACCCCTCCCTGCTTGCTGCTGGAGGGCCAACATGGGGGCTGCGCCCCAGCTGCAGAGCGCCCCCTGCAGGTGACCGAGGTGGACCCCCTCCCAGCCCTGCCTGGCCTGACAGGAGGGGAGCGGAGCTGGGAGAGCGGCACCCCCACCCCGGCCCTCGAGCCACGTCCATTACCGCCCAGGCCGGATGACTGGGCCCCAGGTGTGTGTGGAGTGCGCACACGGGCAGCCCTGCGTGGGGGCAGAGCGTGGACAAGCGTGATATGAAGCCCAAGACGTGGCTGTGCTGGTGGGGGCCCTGGTCTGGACCCAGGACATCACGCGTGTCGGAGGTCTCACGTCGCAAGCCCGCAGTACCCGCGGCGTCCCGAGGTGTGGGGGCGGGAAGGCCGCCTGCCAGCCGCAGCGCTGCAGCCATGGGGTGGCCCCGGGCCCGCGCTCCCCCACCCCAGGGCCCTGGCCGCGCACACAAAGGACCACGCTGCAAGCCGGTAGAAAGGATTTATTTACACGCGTGCCGACAGAGCTCCCTGACGCCCCGCACAGCGCACACGGCCGCCGCGTGCTCTCCACAGCCCCCTCTCAATTGTGAAGAAATAAAGTGTCCACACCTCTCGGTCCCTGTGGCCTCTGCGCGGCGGCGGGGACAGCCGGAGCGGCCGGAGCCGCGGCCCGGGGACAGAGGCGCGGTGAGTGCAGGCCGCCTGCCCACACGTGCGCCCTCCCCACGGACCCGCAAACAAGGCAGCGGGAGAGCGGCGCCACGGCGAGGCCTGTGCTTTATTGGGGGAGCGCAGGGGACACGGGCCCCGGGCCGCCCTGGCCGCCTTACACACATCCAGACGCCCGGCGTGGCGCCGCCAGCCTCGGCCCGAGGGCCCGCCGGCGCCAGGAGCCCCGTCCCGGGCGCCTGTCCGACCCGTGCCCGCGTCGGCGCCGCGCTCAGTCCAGCTCGATGGGGCTGCCGCCGCAGGGGCTCTCCTCGCCGTCCTCCTGCTCCGAGGAGCCCATGAGGCTGCTCAGCAGGTCCCCTGCAGGCCACGGCGGGCGGGCGCGTGAGCGGGGGCTGCAGGGGCCACCCCACGGGCACCTGGGCTGCGGCCTCGCCCCGGGAAGGAGCCCCTGCCCACAGCGGCCTCAAGCCCACCCCGGCCGTGGGAGGCGGGGGCCCTGGCGAACACGGGGAGACGCGATTCCCGATCGTGACACACAATTTAAGGCCAGCGGGGAGCGAGCCTGGGCGGCCACGGCGTGGGGCGGTGGGGAGCGGGCCCCGCCTTACCGAGCAGGCCTCCGTAGGACGACGTCTGCTTGGGCGGCACCCCGAAGAAGAGCTGGCCTATACGGTCGAGGTACTGCGGGGAGGGGGCCGTGAGGCACAGGGTGCTGGCCGCCCCCCCCCCCCCCCGCCCCGGGACACGTGGCTGAGGTACTGCGGGGAGGGGGCGGTGAGGCACGGGGCGCCCACCCCACCCCCAGACACGTGGCCGAGGCACTGCGGGGCCCCGAGGCAGCCGCCCCCAGCGCCGGCCCTCACCTCGTTGTACATGGGGTCCCTGCGCAGGGACGGCTGGTACTGCTCGCACAGCACCGTGAACACCGTCAGCTTCCCGCTGAAACAGACGGGGCCCGCGTGAGGCCGCGCCCGCACGGACAGCGCCCCGCCCCGCCCCGCCCGCGGGCTCACCCGTCCACGGCCAGCAGCAGGAACCAGATGAAGTTGAGCAGGGGCTGCACGAAGGGGGGCCCGCCCTCGATGGACGGGTGCTTCTGCGTGTACGTCGTGAACGCCACCAGCGCGCTGCTCTTGTTCTTCAGACACAGGAACCTGGGGGGACCCCTCCGTGGGCGCGGTGCCCGCTGGGCCAGCCCTGCTGCGGGGCTGGGGGCCGCAGGCAGACCCCCCACGCACTGGCCTGGTCTGAGGCTGGGGGCCGCAGGCAGACCCCCCACGCACTGGCCTGAGGCTGGGGGCTCACAGGCAGACCCCCCCACGCACTGGCCTGAGGCTGGGGGCTCACAGGCAGACCCCCCCCACACACAGCCCCTGGTCTGGGGCTGGGGGCTGCAAGCAGACCCCCCACCGTGTGCAGTCACGGCCTGCACCCCGGCACACACCTGCTGCTGTGGGCGTGCATGGCTAGGCGGGGAGCAGACCCCGGCTTCTCTCCATGGGGCATGGCAGGCGCAACCCAGGGGTCCCAGGGCAGTGCCCCCGAGCTCTGTGCCACCCAGGCTAACCCGTCACCGGGGGGCCCCGTGGCGCCCACGCTCACCAGTCACCGGGGGGCCCGTGCCGCCCGGGCTAACCCATCACGGGGGGCTTGGTGAGAGGGGCAGAGCCACACCCACAGCCGGGAGACAAGGCCCGGGCTCCCGTCCCGCCCCAGGCCCCGCGCCGAGCCCCAGCACCTACTGCAGCACGGCCTGGGCCACAAACATGTCGGCCTCGCTGCGGAAGCCCCTGGAGGTGGAGTACTCGACCAGCATGTGCGCGCAGCCCTCGCCGTCCGTCGAGTGCAGGAAGTGGTACCGCGATTCACAGTAGTTCTGCTCTGCAGGGCGACAGCGCGGTCACCCGGCGCCGCCGGCTCCGCCCAGGCCCCCGGCCGCCCCGCACCCGCTCTGAGACCCGTGTGTGGGGCCACACCATGAACACCGCACGGAGCCCTGGACACCCAGACGGCCCCGTCACGTGACACTGGGCCTCAGGGCGGGCACAAGGGCTGCCCACACCTGGCCAGGCAGGACACCCGGGCCTCACCAGACACCCTCTGCACACACCCCCCCAGGGAGACGGTCCAGGGCAGCTTGTCTGTGCCCGCCCCCCAGGCAGCCTGTCTGTGCCCCGCCCCCCAGGCAGCCTGTCTGTGCCCGCCCCCCAGGACAGCCGGTCCCTGTGCCCGCCCCCCAGGGCAGCTTGTCTGTGCCCGCCCCCCAGGGCAGCTTGTCTGTGCCCGCCCCCCAGGGCAGCCTGTCCCTGTGCCCGCCCCCAGGCAGCCTGTCCCTGTGCCCCGCCCCCCAGGCAGCCTGTCCCTGTGCCCCGCCCCCCAGGCAGCTTGTCTGTGCCCCGCCCCCCAGGGCAGCTTGTCTGTGCCCCGCCCCCCAGGCAGCCTGTCCCCTGTGCCCCGCCCCCCAGGGCAGCCTGTCCCTGTGCCCCGCCCCCCAGGGCAGCCTGTCCCTGTGCCCGCCCCCCAGGGCAGCCTGTCCCTGTGCCCCGCCCCCCAGGGCAGCCTGTCCCTGTGCCCGCCCCCCAGGGCAGCCTGTCCCTGTGCCCCGCCCCCCAGGGCAGCCTGTCCCTGTGCCCGCCCCCCCGGGCAGCCTGTCCCTGTGCCCCGCCCCCCCGGGCAGCCTGTCCCTGTGCCCCGCCCCCCAGGGCAGCCTGTCCCTGTGCCCGCCCCCCAGGGCAGCCTGTCCCTGTGCCCGCCCCCCGGGCAGCCGGTCCCCTGTATCCCCGCCCCCCAGGACAGCTGGTCCCCTGTATCCCCGCCCCCCAGGACAGCTGGTCCCCTGTATCCCCGCCCCCCAGGACAGCTGGTCCCCTGTATCCCCGCCCCCCAGGACAGCTGGTCCCCTGTATCCCCGCCCCCCAGGAGCCTGTCCCTGTGCCCGCCCCCCAGGACAGCGGTCCCCTGTGCCGGCCCCCAGGGCAGCTGGTCCCCTGTATCCCCGCCCCCCAGGCAGCCGGTCCCCTGTGCCCGCCCCCCAGGCAGCTGGTCCCCTGTGCCCGCCCCCCAGGCAGCCTGTCCCTGTATTCCCGCCCCCCAGGCAGCCGGTCCCCTGTGCCCGCCCCCCAGGCAGCCTGTCCCTGTGCCCCGCCCCCCAGGCAGCTGGTCCCCTGTATCCCCGCCCCCCAGGCAGCCTGTCCCTGTGCCCCGCCCCCCAGGCAGCCGGTCCCCTGTGCCCCGCCCCCCAGGCAGCCTGTCCCTGTGCCCGCCCCCCGGGCAGCCTGTCCCTGTGCCCGCCCCCCGGGCAGCCGGTCCCCTGTGCCCGCCTCCCAGGCGGCCGGTCCCCTGTGCCCGCCCCCCAGGCGGCCGGTCCCCTGTGCCCCGCCCCCCAGAGCAGCCTGTCCCTGTGCCCCGCCCCCCAGGCAGCCTGTCCCTGTGCCCCGCCCCCCAGGCAGCCTGTCCCTGTGCCCGCCCCCCAGGCAGCTGGTCCCTGTGCCCCAACACCAGCGTCTGCTTCCTGGCTGCACCACCAGGGAAACCTGAGGGCAGGAGCCCAGCTGACGTGCAGAGCTGTGCCCTGCAGAGGACCCAGTGCACCTCCCAGCTGGGCTCCCAGGGCCACACCCCTGCCGGGAGGCGCACACAGTGACGGGCAGAGGGCCTGGCCAGCCCAGGACAAGACGGAGGGCCCGGGCCTGCTGCTCCTCACCATGCCTTCTCTGGGAGAGGGGCTGGGGACGGGTCAGCCGAGGCCCCTAGGGAGCATCCCTCAGCCTCCTGGCCTGAGTCTTCCAGGTGCAGGGGCAAGGCGAGCCTGGCCCGGCCCTGAGCAGGGAGCGGTCCTGCGGGCTCCACCCCACCCCTCCCCACCCTGCACTGCCACCGGGGTCGGGGGCGGCGGCTCAGGCCGGGTCCTTGACCTTGTGAGTGTGTGGGGGCCGCCCCTCCTGACGCCCCCAGTGGACGGGACCCAGCCTCCCCTGCCAGTCCCAGGGCGCATCAGGTACCCAGCAAAGGCCCCTCACGCTCCTGACCCCGAGAAGGCTCACAGGGCTCCAGGGCTCCCCGGGAGCCCCGGCCTGAGCTGACGCACCCACCCACTCCCTCGGGGCGAGCAGTGCACCGGCAAGGGAAGTGGCCGTGCCCGGGCAGGCAGGCCGCACTGGCCTCTGACCGAGACGCCGGGGTCCCCAGGAAGGAGCCCAGCCGGACGGCGCCAGGCTGCCCATCAGAGCACGGCGCACAGGGCAACGCTGACCTGGGCCCCTCCTCACTGGCTGTGGAGGTGACCGCAAGTGCCCACCCCGGACGGACAGGTGACAACCAGCCAGGACCTCAACCGAGGACCACGGACGAGGCTCGCCCCAGCCCACCTTTCCACAGGGTGAGGGCCAGCAGCTGGTGGAGTCGCGGATGACCCAGCTTGCCAGAGCCTCCGCTGGACCACTTCAGGGCTCGGGACACGAAGGCCACTCGCTCAGGAGAGTTTGGGTCCATCAGACCGAACAGCGTCGCCAGGTTCTCTGGAACAAGAACAGCCCCTCAGCCTGGGCCCGGGACACAGGCAGCGGCCACCACGGGGACGAGCGGTCGCAGGGGCCCGGGACACAGGCAGCGGCCACCACGGGGACGAGCGGTCGCAGGGGCCCGGGACACAGGCAGCGGCCACCACGGGGACGAGCGGTCGCAGGGGCCCGGGACACAGGCAGCGGCCACCACGGGGACGAGCGGTCGCAGGGGCCCGGGACACAGGCAGCGGCCACCACGGGGACGAGCGGTCGCAGGGGCCCGGGACACAGGCAGCGGCCACCACGGGGACGAGCGGTCACAGGAGCCACACAGCGAAACAGACACTCGGACTAGACAGCTGGGCGGGCGCCGGCACGTCCCTGGGCTGCGGCCCTGGGTTCTGGCGCCGTCCAGGGCGCCCCAGCGAGCAGGGAGGGTGGGCTGTGGGGGGCAGCTGGCCCCAGCGTCCACACAGCTCTCCCCAGTCCCCGGCTCCGCCGCACCCTTTGCAGGAGCAGGGGCGGCCGAGTGGGCCCCTGGGCCTCTGGATGGGCAGCTCAAGGCTGGGACGCCGAGAGGCCAGTGTCGCTCCGAGGGCAGTGACCACGGGGATGTGCCGAGCCGTGCCGCCCCTGTCAACACAGCTCGTCCTGTGAGGGCCAGCACAGAGCAGGCGCGGCAGGAGCTGCCCCCAACACAAGGAATTGCAGGGCAGGGCCCCGCCCGGCAGGCGAGGCTGGCTCAGACCAGCAGGGGGCAGCGTGCGGGGCCTGCCGCTCACCCAGCAGCTCCTCGGCCACGTCCACTTCCGCCTTCTCCAGGGACTCCAAGACCAGCATGGACAGGTCCGCAGCACTGTTTTGCTGCAGAGCAAGAACCGCCGGTGAGATGGGGCACGGCCATGCAGGGAGGGCACAGGGCCGCCGGCACCCCAGCCACGCCCACTGGCACCCCGACCACGCCTGCGGGCACCCCGACCACGCCCACTAACACCTCCACAACGCCCACCAGCACCCCGACCACGTCCACTAACACCTCCACAACGCCCACCAGCACGTCCACGCCCACCGGCACCCCGACCACGCCCACTAACACCTCCACAGCGCCCACCGGCACGCCCACGCCCGCCGGCACCCTGACAACGCCCACCGGCACCCCGACCACGCCTGGCACCCCCTGGCCATCCCGGACACGTACCTGGCCGTGGCTGAAGAACAGCAGAGCCCCCGAGTACAGCAGCTCGCGGGCCTCCGTGTGCTTGCCCTGGGACACGTACCTGCGGGAGAGAGCAGCGTGAGTACAGCTGGGGACCCACAGCCCCGGAAGTGGACCTGCGCCCCGCCAAGCAGGCCCTCCCCAGGGTGGGCACCTGCTCCCCCGCGGGCTCTCGGGAGCACACTGCCGGGGAGACAGGGCAGGCAGGCCGCGTCCACACACAGGGCAGCAGTCCGGCGTCCTCGCCACGCCCTGTCCACCTGACGAGAGATGGCAAAGGGCAGGGGCGCGACGTGGGGCCCCTGGCCAGTGATGCCCCCGAGCCTCCGCGTCCGGCACGTGCCGCTGGATCCTCGGCACACCCCTCATGGGGACCCGGGCCCAAAGGGATGGCGGGGGGGACCGAATGGCTCTGTCTCCCCTGACCTGACCAGCGAGCACCAGTTCTTTGCCCACGGGCGACACCACTCAATTCTGGATTTCTGAGGTCTGCGACAAACTCAACCCGCCGACCACCTCTTAAGAGACCCAACCACGAGAAAGAGCTCTGGAAAGGCGAGGAACCCAATTCCCGGGATGGGGTCCTGGCTGCGAGGGGGATGCCGGGACCACGGTGCCCAGAGTAGGGGCCCAGTGGCCCAAGTCCGGGGGGGGGGGGGGCGACTGAGCCCCGGCAGCTTCAAGACTTCCGCCACTCCCAACAGGGCTCAGCCCGCCTGGGCCTCCTCCCCGGTGAGGGTCCCGGCATCCACCGCTCCGCAGAGCCCCCAGAACCCCACTCCCAGGTGGGTGCCGACCACGGGCCACGGCGGGCTCACTCCCTCCTTCCTCTACAAACAAAGCAAAAACCCCCAAAGAACACCAGAACCCACGCGCTGATGCCCACGACACAACGGGGGAGTGCCCCAGGACCGGCGGGCCTTAGCACAGCCTCGCTGGAGGCAGCTCTGTCCGTGCTCAGCTGTCGAGAACAGCCAAGCAGGAACGTGGACACAGGCCAAGGCGCTGTGGAGCGTGTCCAACCCTGTGCCGTGGCAGGGGCTTCAGTGGCTGGCGTGGCCAGGACACAGCTGCCCGTGTCCCCAGCAGTTCTTGGGACAAGCTCACTGGGGAACTGGGTGTGTACCACACACCATCCACGAGGCCTGAAACCCAGCTCACTCCTCGTCCACGGGGACAGGTCACGGCGCGGACACGGGGACAGGTCCAACAGCCACCGGCTGAGCGAGCGGCTCAGGAACCAGGGCCTGAGCTGCCCCCCCTCCCCTCTCGCTGCAGCCACGGGACTGAGCACACAAAGACCCCGTCAGCAACAAAACAGACCCAGACAGATGCTGGGGACCCCCCACCCCGCTCAGCGCATTCAGAATCCAAACAGGCGCCCCCACCGAGAGAGACTGCACTGCACGGGGTTCTAGAAGCTCATTCAACCCGGAAGGGCTGACGGCAGCCACTGGGGGGCGGGCCCGGCCCATGTGACTGGTCGCTGGGCAATATGCAAACGCTCGCGCTGGCAACACACATCAGAACCCCATCTAACTCGGGGACTCCCTCTTCCAGAGAGGCCGCACTCCCACAGTGCACCTGGGGACGCCGTGGCCTGCGTCCCGGGCCCCAGCGGGGGGTCTGGCGGAACCGCAGCCTCCATGGATGCACTCGTCCACTGAGGGTCACACCAGGGCCAGGCCCGTGGCGCCGCATCCCCCTCAGAGCCGCCTAGAGTTCCAGCTGCCCCGGCTCTGCCCCAGCTCCCGGCTGACGGCCCGAGAAAGCTGTGCACGGCGGCCCAGTGCCCGCGTCCCTGCACCCACGTGGCAGACCCGGACGGAGTCCCAGGCTCCTGGCCTCAGCCTGGCCCAGCTCCGGCTCGGGAGTGAACCAGCTTTACGGGTTAACAACCAAGCCCTGCAGACCTGCCCACGGCAAGGCACGCGTGTTTCTGGGAAGAGCCACTCGTGATTAGTCAGCAGGCAAACATCTACATCCAGGTCCCCAGGAGCAGCACCTGTCTCATCTCGGGGGGCGCAGGTCCAGACGGGACGACGTGCCCACACCCCCACACCATCGCTCCCTGAAGAGCGACGCAGCTCATCGGGCCCCGATGGCAGCCAACGGGGAGCCAGCGCGCCCAGAGACAGCCCGACGGGCATGGACACGGCCACCCCGGGGCGAAGGCTGCACGACCTCACACCTCCTCCTGAACCGGTCTCCTGGCAGCCTGACGGCCGGGCGTCACTACACAGAAGGTTCTGGAACCAGACCCGTCTCAGGTCACTTAGGAGAGTGACTCACACCTCCTCTGGGCCAGGAGCCCGGGACTCCACACACTCCCTACCCTGGGCACAGCAGGGCTGTGGAGGCGACAGACCCCGAGGCCGGACGGGGGAGCTGGCCCCGCTCGGTCCTCTGCCCGGGACGGGGGAGCTGGCCCCGCTCGGTCCTCTGCCCGGGGCGGGGGTGCTGGCCCCGCTCGGTCCTCTGCCCGGGGCGGGGGTGCTGGCCCCGCTCGGTCCTCTGCCCGGGACGGGGGTGCTGGCCCCGCTCGGTCCTCTGCCCGGGACGGGGGAGCTGGCCTCACGCTCGGTCCTCTGCCCGGGACGGGGGAGCTGGCCCCGCTCGGTCCTCTGCCCGGGACGGGGGTGCTGGCCCCACGCTCGGTCCTCTGCCCGGGACGGGGGTGCTGGCCCCACGCTCGGTCCTCTGCCCAGGGCGGGGGTGCTGGCCTCGCTCGGTCCTCTGCCCGGGACGGGGGAGCTGGCCCCACGCTCGGTCCTCTGCCCGGGACGGGGGAGCTGCCCCACGCTCGGTCCTCGGGACGGGGGTGCTGGCCTCGCTCGGTCCTCTGCCCGGGGCGGGGGTGCTGGCCTCGCTCGGTCCTCTGCCCGGGGCGGGGGTGCTGGCCCCTCACTCGGTCCTCCGCCCGGGGCGGGGGTGCTGGCCTCGCTCGGTCCTCTGCCCGGGGCGGGGGTGCTGGCCTCGCTCGGTCCTCTGCCCGGGGCGGGGGTGCTGGCCTCACTCGGTCCTCTGCCCGGGGCGGGGGTGCTGGCCTCACGCTCGGTCCTCCGCCCGGGGCGGGGGTGCTGGCCTCGCTCGGTCCTCTGCCCGGGACGGGGGTGCTGGCCCCACGCTCGGTCCTCTGCCCGGGGCGGGGGTGCTGGCCTCGCTCGGTCCTCTGCCCGGGACAGGGGTGCTGGCCTCGCTCGGTCCTCTGCCCGGGGCGGGGGTGCTGGCCCCACGCTCGGTCCTCTGCCTGGGGCGGGGGTGCTGGCCCCACACTCGGTCCTCTGCCCGGGGCGGGGGTGCTGGCCTCGCTCGGTCCTCTGCCCGGGACGGGGGTGCTGGCCCCACACTCGGTCCTCTGCCCGGGACAGGGGTGCTGGCCCCACGCTCGGTCCTCTGCCTGGGGCGGGGGTGCTGGCCTCGCTCGGTCCTCTGCCCGGGGCGGGGGTGCTGGCCTCGCTCGGTCCTCTGCCCGGGACGGGGGTGCTGGCCTCGCTCGGTCCTCTGCCCGGGACAGGGGTGCTGGCCTCGCTCGGTCCTCTGCCCGGGGCGGGGGTGCTGGCCTCGCTCGGTCCTCTGCCCGGGACAGGGGTGCTGGCCCCACGCTCGGTCCTCTGCCCGGGACGGGGGTGCTGGCCTCGCTCGGTCCTCTGCCCGGGACAGGGGTGCTGGCCCCACGCTCGGTCCTCTGCCTGGGGCGGGGGTGCTGGCCTCGCTCGGTCCTCTGCCCGGGACGGGGGTGCTGGCCCCACACTCGGTCCTCTGCCCGGGGCGGGGGTGCTGGCCCCACGCTCGGTCCTCTGCCCGGGGCGGGGGTGCTGGCCCCACGCTCGGTCCTCTGCCCGGGACGGGGGTGCTGGCCTCGCTCGGTCCTCTGCCCGGGACGGGGGTGCTGGCCCCCCGCCCGTCCTCTGCCCGGGGTGGGGGTGCTGGCCCCACGCTCGGTCCTCTGCCCGGGGTGGGGGTGCTGGCCCCACGCTCGGTCCTCTGCCCGGGGCGGGGGTGCTGGCCTCACGCTCGGTCCTCTGCCCGGGACGGGGGTGCTGGCCTCACGCTCGGTCCTCTGCCCGGGGCGGGGGTGCTGGCCTCGCTCGGTCCTCTGCCCGGGACGGGGGTGCTGGCCCCCCGCCCGTCCTCTGCCCGGGGTGGGGGTGCTGGCCCCCCGCCCGTCCTCTGCCCTGCGCCCCCGGGCCGAGCCCTCCAGAGCCCAGCGCGGCGCACGAAGCCCAGCGGACTCTCACCACGGGCCCAGGGCCGGCACGCACGTCCCACGCCGAGTTTCCGAGACCCCGAACCCGCCCCGGACTCAGCCTCACAGCAGCGGCCGCCGGGCCGGGCATGGCGGCCACGCCGGGGGCGGGCCGGGCCGCAGGCCGCGCCGAGGGGTCGCCCCACGGTCAGGGCGCAGCGACGGCCGCTCCGCCCGCGGGGACGCCCCGGCCGGCTCGCAGCTCGCGGAGAGGAGGCCGCGCCGGGCCGGGCCGGCCGCCCGCAGCCCCCCGCCCGCCGCCCCGACCCCCCGCGCCCGGCCGGCCTCGGCCTCCGACAGGCAGCCGCGCGGACCAATGGGGGCGCGGGCTGGCGCGGCGCGGCCAATAGGAGGCGGGCGGGGGCGGGCCGGGCCGGGCGGACGCGCCGCGCCGCGGCTACCTGAAGAAGAGCGTCCGGTACATCTGGTGCGCCTCGTAGTAGTCGCCCTTCTCCACGCTGGCGCGCAGCTTGCCCTCCACGCGCTGGACGCCGCCGCGGTTGCGCGCGCCGTTGCGGGCGCTCTCCTGCTCGGCCATCGCCGCCGCCATCGGGCCGGCGCTCCGCGCAGGGCTGACGCTGTCGCTGTCGCAGGGGCGGTCGGCGGCGACTCCCTCCCGGCTTCCGTCCCGCGGCCGCGCCACGCCCTCTACGGTGGCCGCGAGGAGCCGCACGCAGGCGCGGGGCGCTGCGCGGTGGGCACACGTGACTCAGCAGCCGGGCCGGCTGTGGCGCGGGGCACGTGGCCCGGGGGCGGAGCCGCGGGCAGCCACGTGACGCGGGCCGGGCGCGCGCTCGCAGCACAATGGCTGACGCGGCCCGGGGCGCTGGGGCCCCGCGCCCACGGAGGCCGCCCGGAGAGCGCGAGGGACCCGCGCCCGCGGGTGCCCCGGCCCCTCGTGGGGGCCGAGCCGGCGATGAACGCACGGCCGACCGTGATGGCAGCGCCGCTGAGGCCCAGGGGCGGCTCGCGCCCGGCGGGCGAAGCCGCCGCCTGCAGTGCGCGGGTTCGAGCCCAGGCTCCGCTCCCGGCCCGGGCGCTGGACCCGAGGACGCGCGGCCACTGTGGCCACTTTCGGAGCGAACCAGACACAGAGGTCTGCCCCAGCGGCCGCGGAACCAGGTCGGAAGCCGCGGGGTCTCGAACCGGCGCCCGCATGGGCTGCGCACGGCCCCTCCTCTCCCCATTCTGCCTGTAAACGTGAAGTCTGGGAGCCCTGGCGCAGACGGGCCGAGGAGGGCGCGCGGTGTACTGCTCTGGACGCCACGTGCACGGTTAAAAAGTAAAACTCTTTATTTAAACATTTCAGTAGCATCTCGTCGGTCGGTGTCCGCGGAGGAAGCATTACCAAAGACATATTCTGAAAAGCATTTACAAAAATACATTGCACAAAGTCCTATCTTCAAAAATAAATATTCAAAATGTGGCCACCCGCTCCCGGCCCGAGTTTTGTGGAGATCCTGTGTGCAGGTGAGCTCCGAGAACGCGCTCAGCCCGCGCGCCGGGTGCCGCGCAGGCCGCAGCCCGGACAGCAGCGCCGTCACTGAGCGCCGGGTGCCGCGCAGGCCGCAGCCCGGACAGCAGCGCCGTCACTGAGCGCCGGGTGCCGCGCAGGCCGCAGCGCGGACAGCAGCGCCGTCACTGAGCGCCGGGTGCCGCGCAGGCCGCAGCCCGGACAGCAGCGCCGTCACTGAGCGCCGGGTGCCGCGCAGGCCGCAGCCCGGACAGCAGCGCCGTCACTGAGCGCCGGGTGCCGCGCAGGCCGCAGCCCGGACAGCAGCGCCGTCACTGAGCGCCGGGTGCCGCGCAGGCCGCAGCCCGGACAGCAGCGCCGTCACTGAGCGCCGGGTGCCGCGAAGGCCGCAGCCCGGGCAGCAGCGCCGTCACTGAGCGCCGGGTGCCGCGCAGGCCGCAGTGCGGGCAGCAGCGCCGTCACTGAGCGCCGGGTGCCGTGCAGGCCGCAGTCCGGACAGCAGCACCGTCACTGTGGTTTCTGAAGATACGGCAGGCATGGCAGACTCTCAACCAGTAAAACAGATAGCTCTCCAGTGGGACGGCCGCAGCCCCAAGTGCCTCGCAGACGCCTGTACGAAGTCTGGGCGGTAAAACAGTCTGTGTGTAAGAAACATTAGAACCAAACGGGCCTCCCGAGCGGCGCGCGATGGCCCCGGCAGCCTGGAGTCAGGGCGGCCACCCGAGGAGCCCACAGCAAGGCTGAGCGCGGGCCTCGACTCCACGCCGCCTCCCGCGGGAAGGAGACACAGCCCAGGGACGCGGGGCTGGCGGCCCGGGGGCTCCCGCCACTTAAGCACACACGCTCTCGCAGGCGGCACGTTTAATGAAGCGACAGCATCCCGCCTCTCTCCGCCGCCATCCCCGGGGCCTCCAGTGCTGGCGGCCATCTCCGTATATACAGACATGTACACGGCCAGGCCGCGGCGTCACTCGGCCGGCTCCCCGTGGACTCTGAAGCGGTAGAGACACGTGTACTCGGGGTGTCCCCAGTTGGAGAGAATCCGCAGCTCCACGATCTGGAACGTTCTGTCCGGCCTCTCCTGCAAGCAGGGGAAAGGTCGCTGAGCCCTGAGCAGCCACGAGGGGCGAGTCCTCTGCCACCGCACACGGGGCTTGGCGGAGACCCGGGGCCTGCGGCGGGGGCGCGGTCCTTACCGGCACAGGGAACATCTGCAGCGAGTCGCCCTCCTGGTCGTAGGTGAACTGTCCCAGGAGCTGCCCCTCTTCCTGGTACTCGTTCTCTAAGCCCTGAAGCCAAGACCACACGGTCACTACACCTTGGCCCGCCTCTGCCACGCGGTCACCTGTCCCCAGTGCAGCCCAGGGCCGCCCCGGCGGGGGTGTTTATTACGGGCCTCCCAGAGTGCACAGCCACCACGGGGGACACAGATCAGGAAAACAGGCCGAGGGGACCCATGCTCACGGCCGCCCCCCAGCTGAGCGGAAGCTGGGGAGCTGACGGGCCCGGGGCCCAGGGCCTGAGGCGGAGAGCCGGGGTGGGAGCTGACGCTCCAGCCCAGGGAGAGGTCCTGGGCCGGACGCGGTGACAGGCCCTGTTAGTGGTTACGATGGGAGCCGTGGCAGAGCGCAGGGACCGCCTGAGGGCCGTGGCTGTGACAAGGCTGAGGCCGCGGGTGCCGGCGACAGACACCAGGCGCAGCGGCCTGGGCGGCAGAGCGGGAAGGCCCTGCCCTGGTGGTAAAAGACAGGACTGTGGCAGCTACACTGACAAAGCGGGGAAGGAGACAAAGCGGCCACAGCCTCCACGGTATCTTGCTGAGGGGTCCGGCGCCCTGTCAGCCGGCTGCTCCCTCACTCGCCACCAGGGCGCGCCGAGGGACGCAGGGACACCGGGCACCACCCTGGCTCTGGGAGACACCAGGCTTCCCAGGAAGCGTGTGGGAAAGTGGAGTTAAAGGCATGCTTCTTCCGGACACTTTCTGGAATCCGGTTTTGTCACAGTACACGTCTCCCACGTACTGTGAGAAAGCATGCTTCGCGCCCCTGCACCAAGTGGACGTCACCCAGGGCAGGGCGTGGCCGGGCGCCAGCCCTCGCCCTCTCCTCTCGGGGAGTTCTACGGGGCGCGGAGGGACGGAGCGTTCTCGAGGCCACACTCACGTAGACGGCGAAGTCCTTGGGGGCACTGGCGATGCTGCCGGTGGGTGCCAGCGTCTTCGGGATGTGCTCCAGCGTGAACGTGGCCGGCCAGACGGGCATCGACAGCCTCACCACCAGGTAGCCCTGGGAGCCCCTGAACGCCCAGCAGTTCCCCGGGTAGATGTCGGGCTGGGGAGACACACGAACAGGCTCTCAGCCACACACTCGACCCCAGAAGACGCCCACTCGGGAACAGAAAGACGAACCCCTCCACGGCCCAACTGCCGGCAGCGGAACCAGAGGGAGCCGGGAGTCCTTCTCCGCTCCTTCAGGAGCAGCCGAGCCGGCTCTGAGTGAGGAAAGAAGTGGGCATCACATGCACTTCAGAGAAACCAACTCAGGCCAGCGCGGCGGTGCGAGGGCGTGGCGCCGGGGACGCAGGCCCCCAGTGCGTGCGCCGCTCTCTTGTGCACGCACCAGGCACGGGTCAACTTCATCCTGGGAGCACGAATTCAACGCTCAGTTTTCCCATTTAGATGTTTCCAGAGAACTCGGTCAGGACGTCCGGAGGAGCACAGAATCGTGAACGCCAGGCCTGAGCAGAGGGATGAGGGGGCTGCGCCCCGGCCCCATCCACACACACACACGTGGGCTCAGCGCGTCCTAGGCCCATCCATCCACACACACACACACACACACGTGGGCTCAGTGTGCCCCGGCCCCATCCACACACATACACACGTGGGCTCAGCGCATCCTAGGCCCATCCACACACACACACGGGCTCAGTGCACCCAGGCCCCATCCATGTACACACACACACACACACACGGGCTCAGTGCACCCAGGCCCCATCCACACACACACACACGGGCTCAGTGCACCCAGGCCCCATCCATGTACACACACACACACACACGTGGGCACAGCGCGTCCCGGCCCCATCCACACACACACACACACGGACTCAGTGCACCCAGGCCCCATCCATGTACACACACACACACACACGTGGGCACAGCGCGTCCCGGCCCCATCCACACACACACACACACACGGGCTCAGTGCACCCAGGCCCCATCCATGTACACACACACACACACACGTGGGCACAGCGTGTCCCGGCCCCATACACACACACACACACGTGGGCTCAGTGCATCCCAGCCCCATCCACACACACACACGTGGGCTCAGTGCATCCCAGCCCCATCCATGTACACACACACACACGTGGGCACAGCGCGTCCCGGCCCCATCCACACACACACACACACACACGTGGGCACAGCGCGTCCCGGCCCCATCCACACACACACACACGTGGGCTCAGCGCGTCCCGGCCCCATCCATGTACACACACACGTGGGCTCAGTGCATCCCGGCCCCATCCACACACACACACACGTGGGCTCAGCGCGTCCCGGCCCCATCCATGTACACACACACACACACACGGACACAGTGCGTCCCGGCCCCATCTGCACACACAGGTGGGCACAGCGCACCCCAGCCCCATCCGCACGCGTGGTCTCGGGGCTCTGGGGGCCCTCCCAGCACTTCCAGTCCACAGGCTGAAACTTTACCACCAGCTGTCAGTATTTGAGGATGGCTTTAAACTTGAGAATGACAAACCTTCCCAGTTAGAAATCCTGGACACAAAGACTAACGTTTACAATGTTACGCAACACGTCTTCAATTCTGTTCTGGAACTTTCCACCTGATACCTGTGGGCCCTGGTTGCCTGCGACAACTGAAACCATGCAGAGCGACACAGAGGACCTGCATCTCAGCTCTGCTGAGCTCAACAGTGCTCAACGGACTTCTTCCACTAGGGCTGGACTTGGAAACACTTTCTTTAAACTAAAAACCCATACATCTACTTCAAAAGGCACAGTAACAGAGACACAGAGATGGGCAGTGTGGTGATGAGAAGGCCAGAAGGTCATGCCAAGATGGCCGCTGACAACAAACTGCCTGGCAACAGGCTGTGATTGGATGGTTTCAGAAACTGCCTGGCAACAGAGCCTGTCTGGCAACAGGCTGTGATTGGTTAGGGCATAGACAGCCCCTTGACTGGATTGGCTGCCTTGGCTATATGAGCTGCTGTAGCAACTGAAATAAACGAGTCTGCGGGCTGCTCCCCTCAGGCCTGCTTTCCCCCGACTCCGGGGTCTGTGTGGTGACTCCGCGCCTCTTGCCCCCACCACGCTCCTCCTCTCAGATCTCAACCTCAACAGGGCAGGTCTTCCTTCACTGGTTCACTCCCCAAATGCCCACAACAACCAGGACTGAGCCAGGAGCCAGGAGCTCCATCCGGCCTCCCATGTGGCTGCAGGGGCCCAAGCAGCTGGGCCACCTCCCGCTGCTCTCCCAGGCCACCAGCAGGGAGCTGGACTGGAAGCAGAGCAGCTGGGACTCCTCGGACAATTCACACTCCTCTTCCTTCATGCCCCAACGTGGACGCGTGGGAATGAGCGTCCGAGCAGCTGCAGGGCAGCCTGGGACGCCCACTCCCCACCCCGGAGAGCCCGGGACGCCCGCTCCCGACCCTGGAAGGCCCGGGACGCCCGCTCCCCACCCCGGGGGGCCCGGGACGCCCGCTCCCCACCCCGGGGGGCCCGGGACGCCCGCTCCCGACCCCGGGGGGCCCGGGACGCCCGCTCCCGACCCCGGAGGGCCCGGGACGCCCGCTCCCCACCCCGGGGGGCCCGGGACGCCCGCTCCCGACCCCGGGGGGCCCGGGACGCCCGCTCCTGACCCCGGGGGGCCCGGGACGCCCGCTCCCCACCCCGGGGGGCCCGGGACGCCCGCTCCCCACCCCGGGGGGCCCGGGACGCCCGCTCCCCACCCCGGGGGGCCCGGGACGCCCGCTCCTCACCCCGGGGGGCCCGGGACGCCCGCTCCCCACCCCGGAGAGCCTGGGATGAGCTGAGTCTTACTGCTGCTCTCATGCCTCTGGGAGGCACATACCTGGGTCCCTGCCAGCCACCTGGAGACCTGAGTTCCCAGCTCCCGGATGCGGCCTGGCCCAGCCCTGGCTACTGTGGACATTTAAGGAATGAACCAGGGGATGGGAGAGCGTTCTCTGTGCCTCTGCCTTTCAAATAAAATTATTTAAAAAAAAATCTTGTGTGGCTAGTGTTGTGGCATAGCGGGTAAAGCTGCTGTCCGTGATGCCAGCATCCCATATGGGTGCAGGTTTGTGTCCCGGCTGCTCCACTTCTGTTCCAGCTCCCTGCCAATGGCCTGAGAAAGCAGGGGAAGAGCGCCAGGTGTTGGGGCCCTGCACACGTGTGGGAGACACAGCCGCTCCGGGCTCTGGCTCGGCCCAGCCCTGGCCATTGCGGCCACCTGGGGAGTGAACCAGCAGGACAAGACCTCCCCCTGTGTCTCCCTCTCTGTAGTTTTTCAGATAAATCAATCTTAAATAAATAAACCTGTGAGGCTGATCACACAGTGTTGGAGAAGCGACAGTGCGGTGAGCAGCTGCTGGGCAGACGTGGGCGCCAGGACACAGGCGGCCCCCGCCCCCCGGCCTCGCCTGCAGCACACCACAGGCGCGTGAGGCTCCCCAGGCGGGGAAGCCGGCGGCCAGCGTGTGCCGTGGGAGCCGCTGCAGGGTGCAGACACGGGCACCACCACGTCGCCCTGGAGCGGGGTGGGCATCGTGACCTCCAGCAGGGCCAGCACTCACCTGGATGACGACACGGGGCGACTGTGAGAAGTACCACAGAGGGATCCCGAACAGGCTGATGAGCGCGGTCTTGGTCTCGTAGGTCTCGGAGCAGCGCGTGCTCAGAATGCTGCCGCCTGGGGGCACAGGCAGGTCTGCGTCAGAGCCAGGCAGAGCCGGCCAGTCCCGGAGCGGGGTTTCCTCAAAGGATCTGCAAACTCACGCCTCGCTGGGGCAAGGACCCTCCCTCCGCACTCGGCGAGTCCTGACGCCGCGGGCTGTCGTGTGCGCGTGCCCTCACACACCCGCCTGGCCCCTCGCAACAAACTACAGCGGGGGCACAGATGGCCAAGTCCTGCCGTCACCCGACAGGCGAGCCTTCAGAGCCCCAGCGACAGTGACAGCTACAGACTGCACGTCCACAAAGTGCTGGGGAGCAGGGAGCAACCACCGCTGGGCGGGCCGTCCACCCGGGGGACGGACACTCTGCCACCGGACTGCACGGACACAGCACGGAACACACAAGAAGCTCGCGTGGACAGCTTCATCTCAGCCACACTAGTGCAGCCTCCCCTCACTGGGAGATGGGGCACACGCACCAGGGTGGGAGGCCCAGTCGGCAGCCACAGCAGCCAAGGCCACGCGTGCATCCCGAGAAGCCTCCCCACGCGTGTGTACCCGCAGAGAAGCCTCCTGCGCATGACTCCAGGGAGCTGCCCCGTGGACACAGCTCAGACCCACCGCGGCCTCCTCCCCTGGTGACACGACTAACACACATCTCCCCAGGGGACGCGCTGGCTCTGGAGGACCTGACTGGGCCACTGCTGGGACTGAGCCCGAGCCCAGGACTGAGGTGTGCACACGGGGGACACACGGGGGACACACGGGGGACTGAGCAGCCTGACAGCGCGCTGGCATACATGTCTCAAGGGTTCACGTGGCCCTCACAGAGAGCGGGCAGCTGCTGACCCAGCTCTGAGTGGACCTCAGCACTTGCCAGCCCTGATGGACACGGTCTGTCTGTCCTTCTCCAAGGAACAAACCAGCACCCATCCCTGCACCCCGTGGCCTCTCTGCCTGCGACGTCTACCACAGGAGGACAGAGACGCCGACCGGGAGCTCCACGGGAGAACCTGCGCCAGCTGAGGGAGGAGCCGCCCAGCGCACCGCCCTCTCCCGCGGGGACGCCCAGCAGACAGAGCCCGCGCCCACCCACCTCCAGACTCCAGCGCGAAGTCCACCATCCCGGTCTTGTCCTGGGAGTACAGCTTCAGAGCGTTGTTCACGATGACCTGAGCTTGCTGCACACACAGGGAGACCAGGGACTCCATGTGTCTCGGGGGTGGGGGCAGGAGGGGGAGGTGCAGCAGTGTCTCGCCGGAGCCCGCACCGGGCGCCTCCTGACTCAGGGCTCAAACCTGACCGGAAAGGGCCCCAGGACCCCCAGCATGGGGGCTGGCAACCCAGCCCCAGCACAGGCAGGGCGGTCTCTTAGACCGCGTCCCAGGTCTGCTTTGCCGAGCAGACAGCCCCTCCCCCTCTCCACCTGGTGTGTGCGAAGCGTGCCTTGTATCATCTTAGGAAGCCCACCCACAGCCCACGAGACCACACTCAGAGCCGGAGGCCAGCGCCGCCCACCGGGGCTCAGGCACGCCCCCACTCACCGCCTCTGTGATGCCAGAGATGCCTGCCTCGTTGACGGCGGCCAGCACGGCCTCAGGCGTGGGCCCCTGCCCGGTCCCGGCGATGTGGCGCGAGACGTTGCTCAGCACCTGCAGCTCCAGCGCACGCAGAGCCAGCTGCAGGTCCTCCTTGCTCACGAAGTGCGCGGAGAGCCGGTGCAGCAGCTGCTCCAGGACCTCGTCCTGCTGGCCCTCGGAGAGCAGGAGTCTCACCGCCTCTCTGACCTGGGCCTCCACCTGCGAAACCATCAGGAAACGTGAATTCGCTGCCTCACAGAGTGACTTCGGCTCGCACTAGCGCCCTCTTAGAAACGCCACAAGCACTGCGTGTCTCCCCGAGCACTTCCTGTACATCGGACACAACCTTCTCCTTCGTACTGAACAACCAGCAGACACGCTGGGCGTGCAGGAGAGGCCGAAGACAGGAGCGCGGACCAGGGGCCTGGACAGCGTGGAGCTGAGCAGAGGCCCCGTCCACGCCGTCCAGCCCTGCTGAGGGCAGAGGGGAATGACCACGCCTGGCCTGGCTCCGTGACGCAGGGGGTTAAGCACTGCCCGCACCGCCCACATCCTGTACTGGACGCCAGTCTGAGTCCCAGCTGCTCTGCTGCTGATCCCGCTCCCTGCTGGTGCCCCTGGGAAGGCAGAAGATGGCCGAGAACTTGGGTCCCTGCCACCCATGGGAGATCAGGATGGAATTTGTGGCTCCTGGCTGTGGCCCGGCCCAGATCTGGCTCTTATAGCCATGTGGGGAGTGAACCAGCAAAAGGAAGACCTCTCGCTCCCTCTCTCTCCCCCTCTTCCGCTCTCCCTCTCCGTCACTCCCTCTTTCTCTCTCAGCCCCTCTTCTACCCCTGGCTTTCAAATAAAGAAACGTTTTTTAAGAAGTGTCACCATGGGATGTCGACCACGTCCCTGTGGTCCCCCCTCCAGGTGCACCTGCGTGTCTCTCCTTGCTCTGTCAGGACTGGAGTTGGGGGACAGGCCCCAGAAAGCGCATACCCACCTCCCCCCGGCCGGACAGACCCACGGCGGTGCCCCCAGCTCTGCACTCTGCAGCCTGTGGTTTCCTTCCAGAGGCCAAAGACACGCACAGCCCACTGACCACAGGCCAGCAGCCCCGCAGCACCGCGCAGAGCCCTGAGCCGGCACCTGCAGGAGCCCCTCACCTCATCACGGCTGAGACCCTACCCGGCCTGTGGGCGCTGCCACCTGGCGCCCGGCTCCCTTCTGCAGCAGCCCCGAGGTCTGGGTCTGCTCTAGAAAACCTCCATGGGTCCACGACGCTATCAACCAGACAAAGCCGGCTGCCGGCTCCAGCCCGACTCTGCTGTGGCGGACGCACCCGAGTCCCAGCCGCGTGCACAGAGCCCGCAGGCCCCGGGCCTGCGAGACTCGAGCACCCGCAGTGAAGTCCTTCCCGGGGCCCGACTCCCAACACGGAGAAGAGGGGCTCCTCAGCCGCGTGGTCCTGGCCTGAGCCACCGCAACCCCGGAGGCCTGGGGAGACGCACCTGGTCCCGGGCCGCGTCCACCCTCGCACAGCCGCTCTGCAGGCGCTGCCAGTCGGACACCTGTGCCCGCAGGCTGCTCAGCTCCAGCTCCAAGTGCTTCACGCTGGCCAGCAGGCGCTGCTGCTCCTCGCCGCCGCTGCGAGCCAGAGGGGCGGGGAAGCAGTCAGTGCACGCCACGGACACGGGTGTTCCCGGTCAGCACACACCACGGACACCTGTGTTCCTGGTCCACAGACACACGCGCTCCCAGTCAGTGCACATCATGGACACGTGTTCCCGGTCAGTGCACGCCACGGACACCTGTGTTCCCAGTCAGTGCACGCCACGGGCAGGGTGTTCCCAGTCAGCGCACGCCACGGACACCTGTGTTCCCGGTCAGTGCACGCCACGGACACCTGTGTTCCCGGTCAGTGCACGCCACGGGCAGGGTGTTCCCGGTCAGTGCACGCCACGGACACCTGTGTTCCCGGTCAGTGCACGCCACGGACACGGGTGTTCCCGGTCAGTGCACGCCACGGACACGCGTGTTCCCGGTCAGTGCATGCCATGGACACCTGTGTTCCCGGTCAGTGCACGCCACGGACACGTGTTCCCGGTCAGTGCATGCCACAGACATGTGTGTTCTCGGTCAGTGCACGCCACGGACACCTGTGTTCCCGGTCAGTGCACGCCACGGACACCTGTGTTCCTGGTCAGTGCACGCCATGGGCACACACGCTCCCGGTCCGTGCATGTCACAGACACACGCGCTCCCGGTCCGTGCACACCACAGACACCTATGTTCCTGGTCAGTGCACGCCACGGGCACGCGTGCTCCCAGTCAGTGCACGTCACGGACACGCGTATTGCTGGTCACATAGCCACGGACATGGGTGTTCTTGATCACACGTGGCACAGACACAAATGTTCCCGGTCAGTACACACCATGGACACGCATGTTCTCAATGCACTCCGCAGACATGCGTGTTCCATGATGGTCAGCACACACCAGACATATATGTTCCCGGTCAGTACACACCATGGGCAGCATGTCCCCAGACAGTCCGCACACGCCAGACGTGTGCTCCCAGACAGTGCACGTTCCGGGACAGCACATGCCATGGACAGGCGTGTTCCCAGATGGTCAGCGCTGTAAGCACACAGTCTGCCCTGTGTCTCAGACACCCGAGGGGTGTATTTACATCTGCAGAGACACACGCCCCGCTGCAGCTCAGCTAATAAAATGCTGCTAGGTGGTTACCGTTCAGTGACCATGAGGGACTCTCTGAAAACCACGGGGAGTAAAAACGATTTCCCTGAAGTTGTAAAACTTCGCAAGTGGGACAGACGGTACTCGGCAATAATTTCTACAAAATTAAATGAAATTTTCATGCTGGCCCACAGAAAACTGCAGAACGTATCCCTCAGGGTTGTGTAACCATCACAGAGGTGTGTAGACTGGACACCATCACAGAGGTGTGTAGACTGGACACCACCCACTGGTGTGTGTGTGTGGAGACAGCTGCTGGGAGGCCGGCGTGTAGACTGGACACCATCACAGAGGTGTGTAGACTGGACACCACCCACTGGTGTGTGTGTGTGGAGACAGCTGCTGGGAGGCCGGCGTGTAGACTGGACACCATCACAGAGGTGTGTAGACTGGACACCACCCACTGGTGTGTGTGTGTGGAGACAGCTGCTGGGAGGCCGGCGTGTAGACTGGACACCATCACAGAGGTGTGTAGACTGGACACCACCCACTGGTGTGTGTGTGTGGAGACAGCTGCTGGGAGGCCGGCGTGTAGACTGGACACCATCACAGAGGTGTGTAGACTGGACACCACCCACTGGTGTGTGTATGTGTGTGTGCGTGGAGACAGCTGCTGGGAGGCCGGCGAGTCATCCCACACCTGGGCTGCCCTACTAGCAGGACCCCAACAGCTCTTCGCTGAACCAGAGCAGGGGTGGGAAGGCTCTTACCTGCCAGGGGCCATCTGGACCACAGTCGCCCGCCTAAAAGGGAGCCTGCGCCTGCCTCAGGCTGACTGGACCTCGAGGCACGCCCGTGGCTGCCTGGGCAGGGCCAGGCCCACAGGCTGGACACAGAGGGAAATGTGCAGGCCCTCACGGAGGGTGCACAGGGCTGAAGCCGTGACGTGGGGTTTGCAAAAGACAGGAGGACACAGGCCAGCACCGAAGGGGGGCCGGAGAGGGAGGCACAGGCGGGCAGGCGCACCCCACTCAGGGCACGGAAACAGACACAGCCCCAGGGGCACCGCTGTCCATCGCGGGGACTCGAGTGGACAAAGCTCAGGACAAAGGGACCCGAAACCGCGGAGGGATCGGGCTGTTCAGACGGCAAAGACACGGGAAGCACCGGTCCAGGCGCAGACGGGTTACAGCCGCGAGGCCGGCACAGACTGCCCAGAGCTAAGTGCCCCGTCCTCAGGGAGGCTGCCGAGGGGTCCTAGGCTCAGGCTCCTCAGGCCCTGCCCACCACGGTCCTGCAGGGGCCCAGACACACGGCAGGGAGTGTCCCCACGAGGCCCGAACATGCAGGTGACGCCAGGGACGCGAGGGTCAGCCCCCGCCACCCTGCTGCCGCCCCGATGCAGACTGCGACGGCCGGGGGGCCTACCTTGCTGTCCTGAGCTCCGTCTGTTCAAGATCCCTCTGGATGGCCTGAGGGGATGAGACACAGGTCACACACACTGACGTCACCTGATGGGCTGGAGTCCCCCCGCCTGTCAGGGCACATCTGCCTGCTGGCTGGCCGTGGCGGACGCTGGCTCTGCTTCCCAGAGTGCACTGCGGCAGATGCGACCGTGGTCCTGAGACCACAGAGAAGCAGCCTTGAGCAGGGCAGACACTGTGGGGACGCGCTGGCCCGGCCTACCAGTCCACCCAGGGCCAGGCCCCACAAGGAGGCGAGCTCAGACCCTGCCTCTCAGCTGACCGTGCCTGGCCAACAGGGTCTGTCCCGTGGAAGCTGCCCCGGGACCCAGGGCGCTCCATTTCACCGAGGCTCCTGAGTCTCCACTTGGCTGAGCAGAGAGGAGCGCCCAGGCCCCGCCCGGCCTGCTGCGCAGGTCAGCACAGAGCGGGGGCCCCCTGCCCAGCCCCCGACACCCACGACGGCAGGATTTCCCGCCCAGACCCAAGTGTCTGTCCAGAGCCGGGTCCTCCACTCTCCATCTGACACCAGGACAACTTGGAGGCCCACATGGGAACCCGTGGGGCCGCCCGGGGCCAGGGCGTCGGCACCCCGGACACACCAGAGCGGCACGACAGCGCTCTAGGGAGAGGGACGTCAGAAACGGTTTTGGGTTTTATAAAGGAACAGCGGGAAGGCGCACTTGCACACTGACTGCACAGGTGGACCAGGGGTACCTCGGACTTTTCTGCCAGTTTTCCGAGGAGCCCTTCCAGGGCGGAGATGCGCGCCTCGTGTTCTCGGTGCAAAGCCGTAAAATCAATCTTGGAAAGCAAACAGATGGGGGGAGATGGTCAGCAACAGCAAGAGGGCCTGGCCACCCCTGCACAGGGCACCAGCACACCAGGACAGGCCGTGTCCGGCACAGGCCACAGCCACAGCGTCCCGCGGGATGCCCACACCCCACACTGGAGTGCCCTGTGTCCCTGGGGACCGTGGCCACGGCGTCCCGCGGGATGCCCACAGCCCACACTGGAGTGCCCTGTGTCCCCGGGGACCGTGGCCACGGCGTCCCGCGGGATGCCCACAGCCCACACTGGAGTGCCCTGTGTCCCCGGGGACCGTGGCCACGGCGTCCCGCGGGATGCCCACACCCCACACTGGAGTGCCCTGTGTCCCTGGGGACCGTGGCCATGGCGTCCCGCGGGATGCCCACACCCCACACTGGAGTGCCCTGTGTCCCTGGGGACCGTGGCCACGGCGTCCCGCGGGATGCCCACACCCCACACTGGAGTGCCCATGTCCCCGGGGACCGTGGCCACGGCGTCCCGTGGGAAGTCCACACCCCACACTGGAGTGCCCTGTGTCCCCGGGGACCGTGGCCACGGCGTCCCGCGGGATGCCCACACCCCACACTGGAGTGCCCTGTGTCCCCGGGGATGGGTCACAGCATGGAACGCAAAGGCCACCTCTCTCCATGACCACTGGACTCCGTTCCTTCACTCCTCGGGGACCCTGCCGCCCCCGAGCAACACACGGCACTCACGGGCCCCAGGACCCTACCTGAGTGCCCGGCAGCCTGGCAGCCTCCGCCTCCTGCAGCTGCTGCCCGACCACGTCCTTCACCCACGAGGACAGCCCTGCCCGGCCCTCGTCCAGCCGGTCCACCCGCGCCTGCAGCTTCTGCAGGGACAGCGTCAGCCCCCGGAGCTGCTCGTCATGGGTGTGGCACCAGCCAGCCAGAGAAGTCATCTGCTGATCCACGCCACTCATCCAGTGCCGCTGGGACGCCCTGTCGTCGCCCTGGAAAGCAGGAGCAGAAACACCACGAGCGGCTGACGCACGCCGTGTCACAGCCTGGCGTGTCCTGGCTCTGTGCCCGCTCCAGCTGCCTGCTGAGACACAGCGGTGATGGCCGGCGTGACCGGCGCCCTGCAGGATGGGGTTCCCGGTCCCAGGCTTTCCTCCAGCCTGGCCCACTGGAAAATCAACCAGCCCATGGTGATCTCTGAGTCTCTTAATTAACCCCCCCCACAGCGTGCACGGCACCAAGATGCCAGCCGCAGGGCAGACAGACAGAGGGAAAGGCTAAAGCCTTAGTAAATCGCAATCAGCCTGACCTGATGTGCCCTCGAGTGGACACCAAGATGCTTCAAAATGCTCATGGGAAAACGGATTAAAAGATTATCTTGGTGCCAAAAAAAAAAAATCTTTGAAACCCATACCTGTTTTTCACATTATAAATTGTCCGTGAACTTTGAAGACACCTTGTACTCTGTAAAATACTGAATGCTATGGAGTTTTTAACATCAAAACTGTGCTCGCTTCGGCAGCACGTATACTAAAATCAAAACCAACTGAACAATGGGGTCACTGTGACCAGGCACCACGTGAGCCATCCGACTTTCCTGACTGTGCCTGTGTAGGGCCACGAGGGGGACGCTGGGGCTCACCCCCGGAGGCAGGTCCAGGCGGGAGGTTGCAGGTCCGAACACGTCGCTGGGGTCATCGGCCTTCTGTGTCCCCTGCAGGTCTGGCCAGCTGAACACAGGCCAGGAGGAGAGGAAGCCACCCTGGCCCCACAGGGAGAGGCCGGCACCTGCAGGGAGACAGACAGCATCACACGCGGGCACACTGGCTCCTGGGGCTGATCCGCAGCCGTAGCCTCGTCACGCGTTCCCGTGAACGGAGTACCCGACCCGTACTCACCAAGGAAAAGCAACAGTGGGATGAGCAACAGGAAAAACTTGCAAATATTTCGAAGGCACCTGGGAATAAAATGAAAGCATGACTGTGCAGGGACTGGAAGCAGGGCTCCTCCGTGTCTCCTCCCCGGGCACGCCCGGCATCAGAGCTGCAGCTGCTGGCCTGCCACAGGCCGCCCTCTGGGCAGCCACGGGAGGCAGTCTGGCAGAAACGTAGCCTTGGGGGTGCTGGGTGACAATGCCGACTCCCAGTCTGGGGCGGCTGGGTGTGACGCCTGCCCCCAGCTCCCTGCTAATGCAGACCGTGGGTGGGAGCTCTCTGGCACAGTGGGTTAAGCGGCCGCCTGTGACACCAGCATCCCATACGGGTGCCGGCTGGAGTCCCGGCTGCTCCACTTCCCATCCAGCTCCCTGTAATGCGCCTAGGAAAGCAGTGCAGGATGGCCCAAGTGCTTTGGCCTCTGTGCCCATGTGGGAAACCTGCAAGAAGCTCCTGGCTCCTGGCTTTGGCCTGGCGCAGCCCTGGCCGTTTTGGTCACTGGGGGAGCAGACCAGTGGATGGAAGATCTCTGTACAACCCTGCCTTTCAAATAAATAAACCTTTTTTTCCTTAAAGTGTCCTTAAGAAAAAACCCTATAAGATGGAGTCATCCAGCCCCAGGTTAACAATCTAGATCGCTGGCTGCTAACACACAGGACGTCCACTGGCGCCATGGGAAGGGTTCTCGGGCTCCTGACCCCAGCCCAGGGGCTGCACAAGCCTCATCCTGCCTCCTGCACAGCACATCCACCGCCACCCCTTCCACACACACTTTTTTCTTTCTTTCTTTCTTTTTTTTTTTTTTAAAGATTTAAAGATTACACAGAGAGAGAGAGAGAGAGAGAGAGAGAGAGAGAGAGAGAGAGGTCTTCCATCCACTGGTTCACTTCCCGAATGGCTGCAACAGCCGGGGCTATGCTGATCCCAAGCCAGGAGCCAGGAGCTTCTTCCAGGTCTCCCACGCGGGTGCAGGGGCCCAAGGACTTGGGCCATCTTCTACTGCTATCCTGGGCCACAGCAGAGAGCTGGATCAGAAGTGGAGCAGCCGGGACTCGAACTGGCGCCCACATGGGATTCTGGCGCTGCAGGTGGAGGAACGGAGTGACTGCCACAGCGCTGCCCCCGGTTTTCTGGACAACACCTGCTCTTTCCCATCTCACAGGTGGGCTTAGAACAGGAATATGCAAGTGCTTCATAAAACACACAGCACTTCCAGGCCATGTGAAGAGATGGTCAGTGTAAGACAGGGGTCACAGGGGCCGCCGCCCGCAGCGCCGGCACCCATATGGACAGCAGCTCAAGTCCCGGCTGCTCCACTTCCCATTCAACTCCATGCTGAGGGCCTGGGAAAGCAGCAGGAGATGCCCAAGTGTTTGGGCCCCTGCACCCGCGTGGGAGACCCGGAGGAAGCTCCTGGCTTCAGCCTGGCCCAGCCCTGGCGACTGTGGTCATTTGGGGAGAGAACCAACCTCTCTGTGCCTCTCCTTCTCTCTTTCTGTGTCAGTCAGTCAGTCAGTCAGTCCGACAGCTGCCATCTGGCACAGCACTGTTCCCTGCAAACAGCACTGACAGGAGATCAGTTCCTTACCTCGTCAGAAGAAACACATTCAGCCAGGAAACCAAGGTGACAAACTGGTACCATCCGACCCCCAGCCACCAGAACACGCCGGAGGCTGCCTTCCCTGCAAGAGAACACCGAGGGTCCAGGGGGCGTCCCGCAGGACCAGGCCCCACGGACCGCTCCTGGGGAGGCCCAGCCGGAGGCACAGGGAGGTCACAAGCAGGAACGTAAAGCGCGTGAAGAGGAGGATTCCATCACGGCAGGAAATGGGCACACGCGTACAGGGCACAGGGCCAGGACCCAAGTCCGCGCGCTCTCCTCTCTGCCCAGGTCGAGCAGCTGGACTGACACACCCCACCACGGACAGGACAAGTGCTCGTGCAGCCCAAGCAGTCTGTGAGCGTCTCTGGCTGGCAAGGAGCGAGACGCCCAGCGAAGAACAGAGCGCAGGCACAAAGACGGACTTTATTCCGTTAAAGAAAGCATTCCCTGCAGGTGCTACACTGCCACCAGCTCTGGCGAGAATGTTAACAGAGAAATCAACAACCACCTGGAGTCACCAGGGCCAGCCACAGAACGGACCACAGCGTCCTGGACACGCGGCAACCTGCAGCTCGGACCCTCTGCAGCGTCTGCACCAGGAGGTGACCTGCGGCACAGGAGACACGTGAGCCACAGGCAGGCACAGGCGCCCGCCCCCCCACTCCGCCCAGGCCGCAGGGCCTCTGCTCAGAAAGAACCACTCCAGGGCTGAGCTCCGTCTCCCAGGCCGCTCAGGACAACCGCTGGGGTCTCTGCCCTCCACCCGTCGACGCGTACACGGGAGGTGCACGTCCAGCGTCCACAGCGGGCGCTGCATGGGGGCCACAGATGTACTGAGACAGCAGACACCAGCGCTCCACACAGTGCGCAAGGCGTGCACACGATGGCGCAGGGACCGACGTGAAAGCCGTAGCAATGACTGACAACTTCTGAGAGCCCAGACCTTGGGAACGACAACGCAGTCCCCGGACACCACACCGTAAACCTGACGGCAGAGGCAGAAGACGCCCAGGAAACGAGGTGGCTCCATCTTCTTCAGGGCGCTGCTCTAGGCCGTGCGCTCGCTAACATTTGAAGTAGGCCCTGAGCCCACCAGGTGACGCCAACACGGCTCAAAAGGATTTTTTAAAAAATCACTGTTTTGTGATTACTAGTTAAAACAGAATTACTTTTAAGCTCAGCTTTTTAATACCAGCCGCCTAGAAGAAAAGCGACGAGGCTAAGGAGGCCCTCGGGGCCTGTGGGGACGGGTGGGGCAGACAGCCCTGGCGGCTGGGCCTCCGGCCTTCTCTGGACTCGCGTCTTGCCTCCAATAAACCGGCCCACGCACCCACTCGCACCACGTAACCTGCTAAGGTGCTCTTCCAGACGGCTACACCACTACCGTCTGTTTTCCCAGAGGGGTCTGGGCTCTGGCACAGCAAACACAGACCTGACAAGGGGTGGGGGGGCACAAGGACAATGGGGGTGGGGAGACAACCTGCACGGAGCGAGGGGGAGGGCACAAGAATGGGGAGGGGTGAGAGACAACCTGCATGGGCACAGAGGCGCCCCACGGTCCCTGCCACGCGGCGTGGCCCGGACGACTGTGAATGGGTGGCCGCGTGTGTCTCAAGGCGCTGCGTCCCCTCACCGTCCTTGCCTGCGGGCGTGGTGACAAGCAGTGACGCAAGATTAATAGGCAACCTCGTCCATCGCAACAGTGCGCAACAGTGGCAGCTGGACAAGGCCAGGAACCCGACTACACACGAAAGCCACAGCCAGCGCCCCGGGTGGGGACCAGTCCTGCCACTAGGTGCCACGTGGCTGCCGCCCACAGTCCCGGGGCCACGGCCTCTTGTCTCTGTGCTCCACGTCACAGCGCGAGGCACCCATTCCGGGACCCACCGCTCCACACACACAGGGACCCCATACTTACACAGCGACACCCCGCGCCCACCAAGGTGGCCGTCCTCGCTGAGCTCTGTCACGTTCACGCTCCCATAGCAACTGGCATGAGCTGCAACACACGCCAGAGAGGCTTAGACAGTCCCAGGCCGGCAGGCGCGGCCACGCCAGGCTTGCCACCGCCCACGCACAGACCGGCGCGGTTCTAAACATCGTTCAGGCCAATTATTTTTGCTTTAAAAAGGTGTAACAAGTAAAATCAAAAATTGAGTCTATGCATGTATATGAAGAATAACTGAAGCCCAAAGTAATGTTTAAACATCCATCAACTTCCAGAAAAAATCGCACACAGAACAGGCAGAGACTTCCACAGGCTCCCGCGGGCAAGAGGAACTGCAGCCGGGAGAGGGCGTGGTGACGGGGAGAGGGCGTGGCTAGCCGGGAGAGGGCGTGGCGACCGGGGGGGAAAGGGCGTGGCGAGGGAGAGGGCGTGGCAATAGGGCAGCCAGGAGAGGGCGTGGCGAGGGAGAGGGCGTGGCGACCGGGGAGAGGGCGTGGCGAGCCGGGAGAGGGCGTGGCGACCGGGGGGGAAAGGGCGTGGCGAGGGAGAGGGCGTGGCAATAGGGCAGCCAGGAGAGGGCGTGGCGAGGGAGAGGGCGTGGCAATAGGGCAGCCAGGAGAGGGCGTGGCGAGGGAGAGGGCATGGTGAGGGAGAGGGCGTGGCGAGGGAGAGGGCGTGGCGAGGGAGAGGGCGTGGTGACACGGCCGCAGGGCGGCGCGTCCAGGCACAGCAGAGCTCCTGCGGCAGGAAGCGGCCTTGGTGGGAAGGAGAAGAGAACGTAAGTACCTGTGGGTGCACGGCTTCCTGACTCAAAGCTCTCTGATTCATACTCTTTTGATTCATGACTTTTCAATTTGTAATTTTCTGATTCGTAATTGAGCTTCATTAAAACCACGTGAAAAAGGTGGACTAAGAACGACGACAAAGACGCCGAAGTGCATTTGGCCAGCCACAGAATCCTATCCGTGGGGGACGACGCGCCGCCTACAAAAACCGTGAACACACGTTATTGCTCCCCGGTGAGCCACAGAACCACACCACTCGTCCAGGCAAAGCAGGCAACCAACGGGTAACGGGAACGCGACTCAGCTCGGGCAGGGCCGGCATCCGGGTGGGAGGGGTGCGGCTGGAGCGCCCCGGGGCTCCCACGCACACCACGCAGCAGACCCCGGCCACACCTTCCACGTGGGCACACGGCCACGCAACCCCGCACCGGCCCCCACTCCTGTGTGCACCGACGCCTCCAGCCACAGCTGCCAGGAACTTCCGTGCTTGCAAAGGAGCCGGGCTGTGGGGGGCGCCAGACACAGCTCTTCCGCTGCCCCCACCCCAGCAGCGATCAGTGAGGTCTGAGCCGAAGTGATTTCAAAAACAAACCAAGACTCCAGCCCGAGGACCAGCGCTGTTCACACTGCAGGGTAAACTTTGTACAAAGAAAAACTCAACCAAAGGTAACGCTGGGGCTGGTGCCGTGACACAGTGGGTTAGTCCTCCGCCTGTGGCGCCGGCACCCCAGGTGGACGCCAGTTCTGGTCCCGGCTGCTCCACTTCTGATCCAGCTCTCTGCTTGGCCCGGGAGTGCGGTGGAGGATGGCCCAGGTGCTTGGGCCCTGCACCCGCGTGGGAGACCAGGAGGAGGCTCCTGGCTTCGGGTGGCGCAGCGCCAGCCATTGCGGCCATTTGGGGGGTGAACCAAAGGAGGGAAGACTTTTCTCTGTGTGTCTCCCTCTCACTGCTGTAATTCTACATCTCGAGATAAAAAGAAAGGGGATACACCGGGGCCGGTGCCGGGGCGCCCGCAGCACGGGCAGCCCAAGCAGGCGCTGGTCCAAGGCCGGCTGCTCGCGCCGTCCAGCTCCCTGCTCACGCACAGGAGAAAGCAGCAGAAAAGCCGGGAAAGTGCGTGGGCCCCTGCACCCTTGCGGGAGACCTGGGTGAAGTTCCCGGCTCCCGGCTTCGGCCTGGCCCAGCCCAGGCCGCTGAGGCCATCTGGGGAGTGAGCCAGCAGATGGGAGATCTAATTCCGCTTTCCAAATAAACAAAAAAGATGCAATGCATGGCCAGCATACAACCCATTTCTCACCATCAAATTTCATTTCTCACCATCAACTTGGCAAGATCCAAAAAGAACAAAAACGTTAGGAACCGCTGAGAGGACGCGGGGAGGAGACCCTCACTCTGCTGGGGGCAGCCTGGTGGCGGGGGGACAGCCTGCTGGCATGAGACGCGCACAGGACAGCTCTCCTCGGTGTACCAGCACACACACGGATGCACCAACACACACACTCGCACACCAACACACACACTCGCACACCAACAGACACACACACGCCCACACATGGACGCACCAACACACACCAGCACACACACTCACACCAACACACACACCAGCACACACTCGCACACCAACACACACACTCGCACACCAGCACACACACGGATGCACCAACACACACTCGCACACCAACACACACACTCGCACACCAGCACACAGACACACCAACACACACACACCAGCACACAAACACACCAGCACACCAGCACACACACTCGCACACCAACACACACACTCGCACACCAGCACACATACCAGCACACACACGGATGCACCAACACACACCAGCACACAAACACACACACTCGCACACCAGCACACATACATACCAGCACACACACCAGCACACACTCGCACACCAGCACACACACTCACACACCAACACACAGACGCACCAACACACAGACGCACCAACAGACACCAACACACACACTCGCACACCAACACACACCAGCGCACACACAGACCAACACACACACAGATGCACCAGCACACACTCGCACACCAGCACACATACACACCAACACACACACACCAGCACACACTCGCACACCAACACACACACTTGCACACCAGCACACATACCAGCACACACACGGATGCACACACACTCGCACACCAGCACACATACATACCAGCACACACTCGCACACCAGCACACACATGGACGCACCAACACACACCAGCACACACACACCAACACGCACACATACCAGCACACACACAGATGCACCAACACACACACACCAGCACACAAACACACCAGCACACACACTCGCACACCAGCACACATACACACCAACACACACACCAGCACACACACAGATGCACCAACACACACACCAGCATACACACACCCACACACACCAGCACACAAATACACATGCAGCAACATACAAACACACACGCTCCAACACATAGACACACACGCACCGACGCACACCCAGACAGTGCTCTCCACTGTGGACGAAGAACTGGTCACATCTGGACACAGCCACACATCCAGTAGTAGACAGGATCTACCTCAACACATCAAATCAAAGCTGTGATCGCGACCTCGTGGTGCTCCCGCTCAGGACTCAGAGAGCCACGGAGCCCAGCAGGGCCACACGGCAGACTCAGGCGAGGCCTCAGCACTGCATGGGTTCTCAACGCCGCGGCAGCAGTTCACATAAACCAGCCCCGAGTTCCAAGTCTGTGCACTTTCCCTCATCAGAAACAAGCAGATGGGGCCGGCGCTGTGGCTGAGTGGGTAAAGCCATCACCTGGTGTGCCGGCATCCCATATGAACGCCGGTTCAAGTCCCGGCTGCTCCATTTCCCATCCAGCTCCCTGCTGTGGCCTGGGAAAGCAGTGGAAGATGCCCAAGTCCTTGGGTCCCTGCACCCGCGTGGGAGACCCGGAGGAAGCTCCTGGCTTCAGACTGGCCAGACTGGCCTAGCTCTGGCTGGTACGGCTATCTGGGGACTGAAGCAGCAGACATTTGATCTCTGTCTCCTCTGCCCAGTAACTCTGCCTTTCAAATAAATAAACACATGTAAACACACACACACACACACAGCAGAGTAAGGGAGGTGGTGGGAGCAGGAAGGTCTACGCCGCAGACCCAGTGACGCACACCCTGCCGGGGTGACCCCGCATCGGGGGCCCCAGCTGCCAGGCCGAGCCCCAGGCCCTCGGAACACAGGGCAGCTGGACACAGCATTCGCTGTGAGCAAAGGAGGCGGCCAGGGAAGCAGCGAGGGGGTCTACAGAGACCCAGGCCACAGCAGCAACGGCTCTTTTCTCCGAAGAATGCTGGGCTCACCCTGGAAATAGCACTTTCCTTCTTCCTTTTTTTTTCTTTTAAATATAAATTGATTTTTAACTTTAAAAAGTTTTTAAAGATTTATTTATTTGAAAGGCAGGTTTATAGAGGCAGAGGCAGAAGCAGAGAGAGAGAGAGAGAGAGAGAGACATAGAGGGAGAGAGAGAGATCCTCCATCCCTGGTTCACTCCCCAGATGGCCATAACTGCCGGAGCTGTCCTGATCCGAAGCCAGGAGCCAGGAGCTTTCTCCGGGTCTCTCACGCGGGTGCAGGGGCCCAAGGACTTGGGCCATCCTCCACTGCTTTCCCAGGCCACGGGAGAGCGGGATCGGAAGTGGAGCAGCCGGGACTCGAACTGGCGCCCACATGGGATGCCAGCACTGTAGACGGCAGTGTTACCCACTGTGCCACAGCGCCGGCCCCAACAGCACAGTTCAAGCTGCAGCACAGACTACAGATGTGCGAACAGTGGTGCCTGGTCCTGAGGTCTCGCAGGTACTAGCAGCAAGGCCCCCACTCACTATACTATCTGCTCGTCTGCAGGCCCAGCACGACGAACCCACGCGTGTCAGCCCTCAGGGTGACACTGCAGCCACACGGCACCGGGACTCTGCCGTCCCTCTGTCCCTCCCCACGCGTGGCAGCCCTCAGGGTGACACGGCAGCCACACGGCACCGGGACTCTGCCGTCCCTCTGTCCCTCAGAATGGTGCCACAACACACAAAACCAGCAGCTTTGGTCACAGACACTAAAAATAAAAATGTAAAGTAGACAGCGAGGACTCCACTCTAAGCCCTGTGCCGCTCCCTGCTGTGCAGACCCCCCCCAGGCACAGTGGGCTCCCAATGGGAAGACCCAGGCCCCCTCTCTTGCAGCACCCGCACACTCCAGAACGGACTCCATGAGGGCCGGGCACACGGACCACGCCAGGCCGTGGGGCCCGAGTCTCACGGCACCAGCACCCCGCCTGCTCGCCCGGTACCTACACGGGGGTCTGGGGGCCTGGGGGTCTGGGGCTCCGCCCTCCCAGCAAGGATGCTGACGGCCACCCATGAGCGTACCTGCCAGGACCACTGCCAATCCAGACTACGCTAGGAGCCCAAACAGCCTGCAGAACCGCCCGTCACCGTGAGTCCCCACGGCTGCTACAGAAACGCTCTCCCTGGGGTGTGCACAGGCTCCCTGCAGCGCCGCCCTGTGGCCGGGAGGGCACGGGCACCCGGCAGTAGGGATGGACACGGCCCGAGTGTCCCCCGCACCGGTGGCCTGCAGCCGCGGCAAAGCTGCCGTGAGGACGCCTGAACACCCACGCGGCTCGCGAGTCACTGCCGACCTTCCTTTCGCTCACAGAGGCCAGTTTACAGGATTCCATGTCTTGTAAGTATAACAATAGCATAAAAAATTCTAAGCTGAGAGGATAATAATGCTTGGTGTGTTTCTTCTTCAACTCCCAAGGCTAATTACGAGTAAGTCTGACACGCACAGTGCAGGCACCGAGGCCTAGTAAACCAGCTTATAAAAAGCAAACGCGGACACGAAGTCTTTCTCTGTTTTTCACGGAGACTTACGTTTCTGAGTCCTGTCCCCAGCATAGACGCGGGAGGTGGGGTGTGCGGTGAGGGCGTCCCTGCGCTCAGAGAGCAGGCTGCAGGCACTGCAGGTGTACCCGTTGTGCCCGGTGGCTTCGGCAGCCCTCGCTGCCAAGTCTCCATTTCCCTGAATGGTGGCTTTACCTCCACCTGTTTCCAAAAAGTAGATGGAACCTGTTTATCACAATCTGCAGAAGTTAGCTGGAACTGGGAAAGTGGGAGGAGGAAAAAGGACCAAGATACTGACCTTTAACATCGCCGTCGTCGTCAAGCCCTGTAAAAAAGCACAATTCTGTGTAGAGCGCCCCCCGGTGGTAACAGAGCCCACAGTTCTGTGTAGAGCGCCCCCCGGTGGTAACAGAGCCCACAGTTCTGTGTAGAGCTCCCCTGGTGGTAACAGAGCCCACAGTTCTGTGTAGAGCGCCGCCTGGTGGTAACAGAGCCCACAGTTCTGTGTAGAGCTCCCCTGGTGGTAACAGAGCCCACAGTTCTGTGTAGAGCGCCCCCTGGTGGTAACAGAGCCCACAGTTCTGTGTAGAGCGCCCCCCGGTGGTAACAGAGCCCACAGTTCTGTGTAGAGCTCCCCTGGTGGTAACAGAGCCCACAGTTCTGTGTAGAGCGCCCCCTGGTGGTAACAGAGCCCACAGTTCTGTGTAGAGCTCCCCTGGTGGTAACAGAGCCCACAGTTCTGTGTAGAGCGCCCCCTGGTGGTAACAGAGCCCACAGTTCTCTGTAGAGCGCCCCCCGGTGGCAGCACAGAGCCCACAGTTCTCTGTAGAGCGCCCCCCGGTGGCAGCACAGAGCCCACAGTTCTGTGTAGAGCTCCCCTGGTGGTAACAGAGCCCACAGTTCTGTGTAGAGCGCCCCCCGGGTGGTAACAGAGCCCACAGTTCTCTGTAGTGCACCCCCTGGTGGTAACAGAGCCCACAGTTCTGTGTAGAGCTCCCCCTGGTGGTAACAGAGCCCACAGTTCTGTGTAGAGCTCCCCTGGTGGTAACAGAGCCCACAGTTCTCTGTAGAGCGCCCCCTGGTGGTAACAGAGCCCACAGTTCTCTGTAGAGCGCCCCCCGGTGGTAACAGAGCCCACAGTTCTCTGTAGAGCGACCCTGGTGGCAGCACAGAGCCCACAGTTCTGTGTAGAGCGCCCCCTGGTGGTAACAGAGCCCACAGTTCTGTGTAGAGCACCCCCCGGTGGCAGCACAGAGCCCACAGTTCTGTGTAGAGCGCCCCCTGGTGGTAACAGAGCCCACAGTTCTCTGTAGAGCGCCCCCCGGTGGTAACAGAGCCCACAGTTCTCTGTAGAGCGACCCTGGTGGCAGCACAGAGCCCACAGTTCTGTGTAGAGCGCCCCCTGGTGGTAACAGAGCCCACAGTTCTGTGTAGAGCACCCCCCGGTGGCAGCACAGAGCCCACAGTTCTGTGTAGAGCGCCCCCTGGTGGTAACAGAGCCCACAGTTCTCTGTAGAGCGCCCCCCGGTGGTAACAGAGCCCACAGTTCTGTGTAGAGCGCCCCCTGGTGGTAACAGAGCCTACAGTTCTCTGTAGAGCGCCCCCTGGTGGTAACAGAGCCCACAGTTCTGTGTAGAGCTCCCCTGGTGGTAACAGAGCCCACAGTTCTCTGTAGAGCTCCCCTGGTGGTAACAGAGCCCACAGTTCTCTGTAGAGCACCCCCCGGTAGTAACAGAGCCCACAGTTCTCTGTAGAGCGCCCCCCGGTGGCAGCACAGAGCCCACAGTTCTCTGTAGAGCGCCCCCTGGTGGTAACAGAGCCCACAGTTCTCTGTAGTGCACCCCCTGGTGGTAACAGAGCCCACAGTTCTCTGTAGAGCGCCCCCTGGTGGTAACAGAGCCCACAGTTCTCTGTAGAGCGCCCCCCAGTGGCAGCACAGAGCCCACAGTTCTCTGTAGAGCGCCCCCCGGTGGCAGCACAGAGCCCACAGTTCTCTGTAGAGCGCCCCCCGGTGGTAACAGAGCCCACAGTTCTCTGTAGTGCACCCCCTGGTGGTAACAGAGCCCACAGTTCTGTGTAGAGCTCCCCCTGGTGGTAACAGAGCCCACAGTTCTCTGTAGAGCTCCCCCGGTGGTAACAGAGCCCACAGTTCTCTGTAGAGCACCCCCTGGTGGAAACACAGAGCCCACAGTTCTCTGTAGAGCGACCCTGGTGGCAGCACAGAGCCCACAGTTCTCTGTAGAGCTCCCTTGGTGGCAGCACAGAGCCCACAGTTCTCTGTAGAGCTCCCTTGGTGGTAACACAGAGCCCACAGTTCTGTGTAGAGCGCCCCTGGTGGTAACAGAGCCCACAGTTCTGTGTAGAGCTCCCCTGGTGGTAACAGAGCCCACAGTTCTGTGTAGAGCGCCCCTGGTGGTAACAGAGCCCACAATTCTCTGTAGAGCTCCCCCTGGTGGTAACAGAGCCCACAGTTCTGTGTAGAGTGCCCCCTGGTGGTAACAGAGCCCACAGTTCTCTGTAGAGCACCCCCCGGTGGCAGCACAGAGCCCACAGTTCTGTGTAGAGCTACCCTGGTGGTAACAGAGCCCACAGTTCTCTGTAGAGCTCCCCTGGTGGTAACAGAGCCCACAGTTCTGTGTAGAGCGCCCCCTGGTGGTAACAGAGCCCACAGTTCTGTGTAGAGCTCCCCTGGTGGTAACAGAGCCCACAGTTCTCTGTAGAGCTCCCCCTTTTGGCAGCACAGAGCCCACAGTTCTCTGTAGAGCACCCCCTGGTGGTAACAGAGCCCACAGTTCTGTGTAGAGCGACCCTGGTGGCAGCACAGAACCCACAGCTCTCTGTAGAGCTCCCTTGGTGGTAACACAGAGCCCACAGTTCTCTAGAGCACCCCCCGTTGGCAGCACAGAGCCCACAGTTCTCTGTAGAGCACCCCCTGATGGTAACAGAGCCCACAGTTCTGTGTAGAGCACCCCCTGGTGGTAACAGAGCCCACAGTTCTCTGTAGAGCGCCCCCTGGTGGTAACAGAGCCCACAGTTCTTTGTAGAGCGCCCCCTGGTGGTAACACACAATGCACACCACGCACGTGAGGTACATAATGAGGAAAGAACACCACCACGGCTCTGGTCAAAGCCTGCTTAATGGCGTCTTCTCCAGAACCATGCACACTACCTTCTGCTTCAAGGTGGAAGCATGCACACAGCAGCCAGAAGGCACAAGGGTGACACAGAGGGAAGCCTGTTTTCTCAGCAGCCCCCCAACAGCACAGGCATCTCCATGGCCTGGGCCCCACTCTTGCGAGCTGAGCAAACAGCAACATCAGTACCAATGGCTCTCAAAGTAACCTGGATCTCAAAGCACAGCCAGAGCCCAGCTGCATGTTAGCAGCAGCTCTGCCTCCTTGGCCAGCTGGCCCCAACTGCGGCCTGTGTGTGCATGTGGCCTCCAGGCACCGAGCGCAGACCCTCTGTGCTGCCCAGCACCTCGCCCTCCACTCCAGAACACTCCCCGTGCCTCAAGAGACCTTGGCTGCCTGCTTAGGGCCTTCCAGAGACACACCGTAGAATTCCTCACTGCCCCTGTGTGAACAGCCTACCAAAGTATGCAGGGAGAGGAGTCAGCGGTTCCTGCACAGGACTAACTCTCCCACGTGGAAGCCGCGGCCAAAGCTCTCCCTGCTGGCGTCTGGAGAGAAGCCTCAAATGTCACTGTCGCAGCAGCACGGTCCACAACCATCCTTCCTCCCAGACCAGGGCAGAGGGGCCACGTGCACCTGGAGGCCACTCACCCCAGAAGTGGTTCACTTCCGTCTGCTCGCGGATCAGAGACTCGTCCAGCACGTGAGGCCGCAGAGCTGCAGCACCGTGCAGACTGCGGGAGAAACTCTGGTCGGCGCCCGAGACCGTGGTCCTCCGTGATGTGTGGTTCATACTAAACGCTGCTTTGCTCACACTTCTGCGCTGTTTTAGTGTTCTGAATAGAAAGGGGGAAGAAGTAAGTTTATAGACTTTGCAGTAAATACAAAATTACTACATTTTACCAACAAAAACCCTAGTATTTTAAGGCAAAACCATTTTCTTATCTCTTTTCTGCTATCATGAAACAATCCAAAAAAGGAAATTTCAAGCTGGGGTGCAAGAATTCCCTCTCAAAGTGTAAACATAAAATAAAACAGGCTTTACCAAAAAGGGAAAAAATAACTAATAACAGTTAAAAAGGGGAAAAAGCATAAGAGAGAAAAATGCACTAAACAAAATGAATAAGAAAATAAAACAGGTTTCAGGTTATTTTGAGCCCAGTGACTCAAAGGTGGTTAAAATGTATGACAGCCTTGGCCGGTGTCACGGCTCAATAGGCTAATCCTCTGCCTTGCAGCGCCAGCACACCGGGTTCTAGTCCCGGTTGCCCCTCTTCCAGGCCAGTTCTCTGCTATGGCCCAGGAGTGCAGTGGAGGATGGCCCAAGTGCTTGGGTCCTGCACCCGCATGGGAGACCAGGAGAAGCACCTGGCTCCTGGCTTCGGATCAGCACGATGTGCTGGCCGCAGTGGCCATTGGAGGGTGAACCAACGGCAAAAAGGAAGACCTTTCTCTCTCTCTCTCTCTCTCACTGTCCACTCTGCCTGTCAAAAAAAAAAAAAAAATATGTATGGCAGCCTAAAAATCAAAACGATCAAATAGAAGGGTATGATCTGTACACAAGTATCTGCAGACAGACGTGTGTTTCTGTCACTGGTGCAGACGGAGCTACATCAGGCACAGCAGGAGTGGGCGGAGGACCCAAGATATGTCTGCACGCACAAGGCCACAGTGGCAAAGCCTCTGGAGTAAGCACTTTGGGGGCCAGTGCATCCCCTGTGGGTGCCAGTTCAAGTCCCAGTTGCTCCTCTTCTGATCCACCAGGCAGAGCAAAGCATGACTGCGTAGGGTAGACCCCGTGCATGCACACACAGAGACACATGCGT
>NW_026909398.1:0-60600 GCF_033115175.1 Lepus europaeus | reverse complement strand
AATTCTCCTTCCTGCTTCTCTGAGTGCCCCCCCACCCTGTGGGTAGTGGGGTTCATCCCCACCCCACCCCCCCACGGCCGATGCCGGCGGCTGCGGCTCAGCCCGTGGCGGCTTTGGCCACGGTGGCTGTGAAGGACATTGATGAGGACCTTCAGCACAACGGCCTGCTCGATACGCCCCCCCCACCACAGAATAAATATTAAATAAATATTATTCTCAGTAGGTGTGGCGTCCGATGCGGTTCTCGCGAACAAACGTCCACGCCAGAGGCCCGATCTCGCGCGGCGATGCTCCGCGTCTCGGACAATGGTTGCTTCTACGGTTCCGGCCTCACCGACTCTCACGCTATCTCTCCTTGGTTTTCCTAACTCAGAAAGGAAATATACCGATTTGACTGACTTCCTTTGGTAGATTCTTAGTAAATACACCTACAGGGCCATGAACTGGTTTTATTTTTCAGATGTATGATCAGACATACTGTTATGAATTTTTTTTTTTTTTTTGGACAGGCAGAGTGGACAGTGAGAGAGACAGAGAGAAAGGTCTTCCTTTTTGCCGTTGGTTCACCCCCCAAGATGGCCGCCACCTCACTCCCAAGATGGCTGCCTTCTCCCAACATGGCCGACTCCCGGGCCACAGCAGAGATAGACAGTGAGAGAGAGAGAGATGGTGCTGTGTGCGATTTTGTCTTTAAATGCATCTTAGAAGCAACCGTGAGTTTTTTTTTTTAATTGTTGAGCCAATTTTTGTACAGGTTTATTTTTATATAATTCACACAGATAAGGATACAAGTCCTGTTGTTCAGTCTATCAAGGTGGTGTGCAACATTGTATCACTCCACAAAGAAACTTTGTATCCCAGAGCAATCGCTGCTCATTCCGTCTTTGCCCCCCCCCCAGCCCCCGGCAACCACTAACCTACTTTGTTTTCTGCCTATGGATTTGACGAACGACGTTCTCGCACCCTCAGTGTCACCTCTGGTTTTATCTGACAGGCACTGGCTGTGGCCCACCAGAACTCTGATGCCGTCAACGTGTTCATAGGCCATGTTGGGAGATGGTAGCCATCTTGGGAGTGAGGTGGCGGCCATCTTGGGAGCGAGACGGCGGCCATCTTGGTGTGTGAACCAACGGCAAAGGAAGACCTTTCTCTCTGTCTCTCTCTCTCTCTCACTGTCTAACTCTGCTGTGGCCCGGGAGGTGGCCATCTTGGGAGTGAGACGGCGGCCATCTTGGGAGCGAGACGGTGGCCATCTTGGTGTGTGAACCAACGGCAAAGGAAGACCTTTCTCTCTGTCTCTCTCTCTCTCTCACTGTCTATCTCTGCTGTGTCCCGGGAGGCGGCCATCTTGGGAGTGAGACGGCGGCCATCTTGGTGCGTGAACCAACGGCAAAGGAAGACCTTTCTCTCTGTCTCCCTCTACTGTCCACTCTGCCTGTCCAAAAAAAAAAGAAAAATGTGCACTTCACAATATGAGGATATTTTTAAAAAGATCTGGGAGTGTATATTATGGAAAAAAAAAACTATACATGGATTTCAAAAAAATTTTTTTGCACCAACAAATGAACTCACCTTTTAATTATTTCTTTGAAGTTCTTTGTTTTCCCATTTTATTGGAGAGGCAGAGAGAGGGAGGCAGAGGGCGAGAGGCGGGCCTTCCACGTGCGAGATTGCCCCCGGATCCCGACCGCGAACCCCGGGCGGCGTCTTCTGCTCGCGGACGCTGGTCTCATCGTCTTTCGTTCGTGACGTGGGCAGACGTGAAGGATCCGGTCGCCCCCTGAATCGGCTCGATGGCCTTTTCCAGATTTAGAATTCATCGCCTTAGCCGTAATCCAATCTAATCTACGCAGACTAAGCCGTTCGGGCAGCCGTCCTGTGCCCTCTGTCCGCAGGGTCCGAGCTCACGCCCTCGTTGCCTCCTCCGGGGGTTCGGGAGAGGCAGGGGTTGGGGGCGCTGTGGCTCAACAGGCTAATCCTCCGCCTTGCGGCGCCAGCACACCGGGTTCTAGTCCCGGTCGGGGCACCGATCCTGTCCTGGTTGCCCCTCTTCCAGGCCAGCTCTCTGCTGTGACCCAGGAAGAGCATTGAGGATGACCCAAGCGCTTGGACCCTGCACCCACATGGGAGACCAGGAGAAGCACCTGGCTCCTGGCTTCAGAGCGGCCATCTTGGGGGGTGATCGGTGCCCCCACCGTGGCCAGCAGCTCCCAGCCCAGCCGCCCTCCCCGGCCGCCTCCCGCCGTGGGGACCACGCTGTGTAGATGCAGCCAGGCCTGGCCCGGATTCCGTTGGATGCTGAGCCTCCGGGACGGTGTTTGGCCATCGGCCCAGATTGGCTCAGATTTGGAACAAGCGCGGCTTTGTATGTCAGCGTCCACCCCTCCCCCCCGCCCAAGTCCCCAACGTTGTAGCTGGGGAGGGGACAAGGGAGGAGGCCGGGGAACAAAAAAAAAAAAAACTGCTGGGGAGAGACCCCCCCCCGGCCCCCGGCCCGGCCTTCCATTGGCTCCAGCGAAGTCGGTGAAGGCAGTGGGTTCGTCCGCGCGCAAAGGGAACTGATCTGGATCCATTTTGCTGCTGATGTTAAAGTTGTGTAGACTCCAGGCCGGCGCCGCGGCTCACTGGGCTGGTCCTCCACCTTTCGGCGCCAGCACACCGGGTTCTAGTCCCGGTCGGGGCACCGATCCTGTCCCGGTTGCCCCTCTTCCAGGCCAGCTCTCTGCTGTGGCCCGGGAGTGCAGTGGAGGATGGCCCAAGTGCTTGGGCCCTGCACCCCATGGGAGACCAGGAGAAGCACCTGGCGGCCATCTTGGAGGGTGAACCAACGGCAAAGGAAGACCTTTCTCTCTGTCTCTCTCTCTCACTGTCTATCTCTGCTGTGTCCCGGGAGGTGGCCATCTTGGGAGTGAGACAGTGGCCATCTTGGGAGCGAGACGGCAGCCATCTTGGGAGTGAGACAGTGGCCATCTTGGGAGTGAGATGGCGGCCATCTTGGAGGGTGAACCAACGGGAAAGGAAGACCTTTCTCTCTGTCTCTCTCTCTCACTGTCTATCTCTGCTGTGGCCCGGGAGGCGGCCATCTTGGGAGTGAGGTGGCGGCCATCTTGGGAGTGAGAGGGTGGCCAGAGCAAGGACCAAGTCATGTCCGGTCCTCAGAGCCGGCACGGTGCTCCTTGGGTCGTCTGTAGGCTATTGCACAACCAGCCAGTGTGTGCATGGAGCCACCCGGGGACGGGCTGTGGCCTCCCCTGGCGATGGGCACGGGCGTTGCGGAACCCCACAGCCTCAGGCCTCCTGCGACCAGAGGCGGCCGTCGAACTCGGGCTCCAGGGCAGCCGCGTGTGTGGCCGAGTCCGAGCGAGCCCGCGGGCTTCTCTCCGGTCAGGGGTCCGGCGTCGTAGTTGGCCTGGAAGGGTGGTGTGTGTGTCGCTACCCCGGAATCGGCCCATCGGGCCAGGGACGCCTTCCCTCCTGGACTTCTGGTCTTGGTTCTCAAAACCAGGACAAAGGGGGGACGGGGAGAGGGGCAGGGGAGCAGACGGACAGCAGAGCGTAGCCTCACCCCGTGTGGAGGGAGACAAAGGGCCCACAGTTGCGTCTTGCAGAGAGAAGAATGTGCTTCCTGTTGGCCAGAGCCGGCCGCCCCCCCAGAGCACAAAGCGTCAGTGTGTGCGGCCGAACAAAGGGGCGACAGCGCCTCCACGGCCACGTCCCGGCTGCGGCGGGACCCGTGTGACCGGCGCGGCCCTGACTGCGCTTACCGGGGCGGAAGAGAGCCCGGGGTGGCTCTGTGGCCCCCGGGGCCGCCCGTCAAGGCCAACCAGAGGCCGTCAGTTTTCCCTTCCGGAGGTGTTTGTGTGTGTGTTTGTGTGTGTGTTTGTGTGTGTTTGTGTGTGTGTGTTTGTGTGTGCGTTTGTGTGTGCGTGTGTGTGTTTGTGTGTGTGTTTGTGTGTGTGTGTGTTTGTGTGTGTCTGTGTGTGTTTGTGTGTGTGTTTGTGTGTGTTTGTGTTTGTGTGTTTGTGTGTGTGTTTGTGTGTTTGTGTGTGTGTTTGTGTGTGTTTGTGTGTGTGTGTTTGCGCGTCTGTGTGTGTGTTTGTGTGTGTGTTTGTGTGTGTGTGTTTGCGTGTGTGTATGTCTCTGTGTGTGTTTGTGTGTGTTTGTGTGTGTTTGTGTGTTTGTGTGTCTGTGTGTGTGTTTGTGTGTGTGTGTTTGTGTGTGGAGCAGCCGGGACTAGAACCGGTGCCCCTATGGGATGCCGGCACTGCAGGCGGTGGCTTTGCCTGGAGATACATGTGGCTCCTCAGATCTTGTGCCCGCCCTACTCTCTGTGTTTGCCCGCCTCCACCTGCATCCGGCTGTCCGCGCTTGAGTTCGGCTACCACCTTCCCGTGCTCGAAGGCAGTTGTTCTATTTTTTGCCGCTCTATAGAAAATGCACAGAGACACTTAGTCCCTGGCCCAATGCCACACAGCCCTTCAATGGCAAAGCTAGAACCTTGAGCGCCAGTCTTTGCCCGTCTTCAACCCCTCATGGCCCCTGAAGAAGGTGTAGCCAAGATGGCGCACGGGTCAGTTTTCCAAGGCCAAAGTTAATACAGTTCCCGCGAAGTCTTAGCCGTCGGCCATCTGTCGTGCGGCGGGGAGGTCGGAGGAGTCCTAGGCAGGACTGGTTCTGCCGCACGGGTGGGAGGGGGCGCGCAGCCTGCTGCCCCTCGGAGCACCGGTGCTGCCGGCGGTCTGTGGCGTTCTGGGCTCATCGTTCTCATTGCTTCTGCTTCGGCTTTCTCGTTTCCCGTCGGTCTCCCACCCCCCAGTCCACCCTGGTAACATCTTAACCTGATTATATTTGCAAAGACTGGGAGGCGGCCATCTTGGGAGTGAGGTGGCGGCCATCTTGGGAGCGAGACGGTGGCCATCTTGGGGGGGTGAACCAATGGCAAAAAGGAAGACCTTTCTCTGTGTCTCTCTCTCTCACTGTCTATCTCTGCTGTGGCCCAGGAGGTGGCCATCTTGGCAGTGAGAGTGTGGCCACCTTGGGAGATGGCAGCCATCTTGGGAGTGAGAAGGCGGCCATCTTGGGAGTGAGGTGGTGGCCATCTTGGGAGTGAGACAGCGGCCATCTTGGGGGGGGTGAACCAATGGCAAAAGGAAGACCTTTCTCTCTGTCTCTCACTGTCTGTCTCTGCTGTGGCCTGGGAGGCGGCCATCTTGGGAGTGAGACAGCGGCCATCTTGGGGGGGTGAACCAACGGCAAAAGGAAGACCTTTCTCTCTGTCTCTCTCTCACTGTCCACTCTGCCTGTCAAAAAATAAAAAAAAAGAACTCTGTCTGAAGGTTGCATGAATGACAAACACTCGAGCTCGGAACCGTGATCACGGGGGCTCCTTCTTTACGCCTTGGCGGGGTCCCGGGGGGGGGGAGGGGATCAATACCTCCCCACTGCACCGTGGGAGGGACAGGCTTGCTTCTCGTGAGCGTCTGCCCGCGTGGTGGCCGGCCGGCTCGGGGACGGCGGCGGCCCGGCTCTCTGTGCCCCGCACGCCCTCCTCTGATGTCACCAGTCTGTTCTTTGCTGGGAGAACTCGTTAGCATTCACAGTCGTCGGGGAGCCGGACGGGCCCGGGGGAGGGGGAGGGGCGCGGCGCGGGCAGTGCTGGCCGCCGGGAGGCTCCTGGAGCCAGCCCGGTGCTGGTGGTGCTGGTGGGGGGGGGGACAGGTCCTTCCCTTCCCCACCCCCGGGCGCCACGTTGAGCCTGGGGGGAGGGGCGGAGCGGGTCGAGCTTTTTTTTTGTTTTTTTGGTTTTTTTTGGTGGATGGTAACGAAGCAGCCATGGCGACGGCCGCCGAGGACAAGGCTGGACAAAGCCGGGGAACAAAAGGTAGCCGGGCTGTTCTGCGTCTTTGCAGACGGCCTGGTCCTGGCTCCGGGGGTGGGGGAGGGGGGAGCCTTTGTGCCCGTGGGCTCGTGTGGAATTCCTGGGGCAGCCTCCCGCGCCCCTCGGTCCACTCCTGGCCGGAACGCGGTGTCACATCGGAGAGATGTCCCCGGGCTTGTCGCCTCGGGCAGCTGGGCTGGCCGGGGGAGGGGGCTGTCTTTTTTTTTTTTTTTTGGACAGGCAGAGTGGACAGGGTAAGGGGTGTACAAGGCACAGGTTTTGCCCTCCTCCCCTCGGTCTCCCAGCCGTCGCCGTGTGCCCGGCTCTGGCTGACCGCTCACCGTCGTGTGTGTCTCCATAACGAGGTCGCTGTCCTCACTTCCCGCTTCTCTAGAGGGGGACAGAGAGCGTCTTGGAGATTTCCGGACCAGTGTGGCTAGGCAGGGAAGCTAGGGGGTGGGGTTCTGGCTGCAGACGGACAGGTTCCTGGTCCACTCATGGGCTCTCAGGGGTCCCCAGAGTCCTCCATCGCTGCCAATGAAGTCTTTATTCAGCAGACATTAGTAGGCACCTACTGTGTGCCAGGTACACAGAGAAAATGTTTCCAGGAAGATGAACATTCTCAGGTTGAGAGCGACCCGGGCAGGTGGAGCCTCGTCCTCGGGTCGGTGTGGAGGGCGGACGGCCCCTGACCCAGTGAGAGTGGCCATCTTGGGAGTGAGGTGGTGGCCATCTTGGCAGTCAGGTGGCGGCCATCTTGGGAGTGAGAGAGTGGCCATTTTGGAGGGCAAACCTACGGCAAAAGGAAGACCTTTCTCTCTGTCTCTCTCTCTCTCACTGTCTATCTCTGCTGTGTCCCGGGAGGCGGCCATCTTGGGAGTCAGAGAGTGGCCATCTTGGGAGTGAGGTGGCGGCCATCTTGGGAGTGAGACGGCGGCCATCTTGGGAGTGAGACGGCGGCCATCTTGGAGGGTGAACCAACGGCAAAAGGAAGACCTTTCTCTCTGTCTCTCTCTCTCACTGTCCACTCTGCCTGTCCAAAAAAAAAAAAAAAATCCCGTGAGGAGGCAAGACTTCACGACCAGCACTGCCTCCCCCAGACGATCACCTTAGGGGGCGGGGGATGGGCAAAAAAAAAAAAAAACGAGGGAAGAAAGACAACGTGGAGGATTTCCGGGAACTCCCGCCACGGAGGGGAGACTCCCGGCGTCCTCGGCGTCGTCACGCCGAGCCGATCCGCTGGTGCCGAAGGGTTTGGCGTCCGAACAGCAGGTGTTCTGAACTCCCCCATTCCCTCGCACTGTGTGTTGATCGAATAATAAAAATGCTGGTCTAGATCTTTGCTGGACGTAGAGACACTGACTCTTTGCCACCCGCACTTGGCAGTGGACGGCAGAGCCGACATGGGAATTGGCAGGTACCACTGGATGTGCCCCGGCTCCCAGAACCGCCAGTACCACCCCGTGCCGACCCCGGGGGCCAGGGCCGGCCCCTGGAGCGGTCCAGGTAAATACGGCCCCGGGGCGAAGGGTTCGGGTCAGCCCCGCCTCGGTGTTGGGAAAACTCCCCATGGCTGGGCCAGTGCGGGCGAGGGGCCGGCCACGTCCACCGTGGCGCCGAGAGAACCGGGCGCGCCCCCAGGAGCGTCGGCAGGTGCACCGGTCCCACCACCGGCGTGGGGGCCCAGGAGGGAGAAGGAGGCTGAGCGCTGTGGCCGTCTCCCCTCCCCCCAGCCACCTGGGCAACGTCGACACGGCCCCACGATCGCGCCGAGGCAGAACCCGCACTCGGGACTTTGTCCGGCGTTGACCCAAAAGAGCCGCCCTTGGGTCCGGCAAACGCGGGAGCAGGCAACGGCCGTGTTGTCGCGCATACGACGCCAGAGAGAGCCGTCCTGAGGTTTAACGAGAATTAAAAACGTTGAACTACAAACTTATGAAGCTCGGGATTAGGTTAGCGTAATGAACGTTCTTTCTGGTTTTTTTTTTTTTTTTTTTTTGACAGGCAGAGTGGACAGAGAGAGAGAGAGAGAAAGGTCTTCCTTTGCCGTTGATTCACCCCCCAAGATGGCCGCCGTCTCACTCCCAAGATGGCCGCCACCTCACTCCCAAGATGGCCGCTCTCTCACTCCCCAGATGGCCGCCGCCTCACTCCCAAGATGGCCGCCTCCTGGGCCACAGCAGAGATAGACAGTGAGAGAGAGAGACAGAGAGAAAGGTCTTCCTTTGCCGTTGGTTCACCCCCCAAGATGGCCACCGTCTTGCTCCCAAGATGGCCACCCTCTCACTCCCAAGATGGCCGCCACCTCACACCCAAGATGGCCACCCTCTCACTCCCAAGATGGCCGCCTCCCGGGACACAGCAGAGATAGACAGTGAGAGAGAGAGACAGAGAGAAAGGTCTTCCTTTTTGCCGTTGGTTCACCCTCCAATGGCCGCTGTGGCCGGCGCACCACGCTGATCTGAAGCCAGGAGCCAGGTGCTTCTCCTGGTCTCCCATGGGGTGCAGGGCCCAAACACTTGGGCCATCCTCCACTGCACTCCCTGGCCACAGCAGAGAGCTGGCCTGGAAGAGGGGCAACCGGGACAGGATCGGGACCGGTGCCCCGACCGGGACTAGAACCCGGTGTGCCGGCGCCGCAAGGCGGAGGATTAGCCTGGTGAGCCGCGGCGCCGGCCACAGATAAGTCTTTGGTACGAGGCCCTCTGCACTGGAGCTTCGGCAGCCAGTGGGGCTCGCCCCCTCCCCCAGATGTTGCCAGTCGCCCCTCCCACCCCCGAGGGGCCCCATGACCGCAGCCTCCGGCCCCTGGCGTCACTTCCGCTCCTCTCCTGGAAGATTCCGTCGCCGGGTGTTGGACAGTTGGCAACGCTCGGCTTCTGCCGTTGTGTGGCTCATCGGCGATCGGCAGAGTAGCGAGGACGGCCCCTGGTGGCGGGTGTGAGGGGCGTGGGGCTGAGGGCTACGTGTGTGTGTGTTTGTGTGTGTGTGTGTCTGTGTGTGTGTTTGTGTGTGTATATGTGTGTGTCTCTGTGTGTGTTTGTGTGTGTGTTTGTGTTTGTGTGTGTTTGTGTGTGTGTGAATCAAAACCTAGAATTCATTGGAGGGTGAACCAACGGTAAAAGGAAGACCTTTCTCTCTGTCTCTCTCTCTCTCACTGTCTATCTCTGCTGTGGCCCGGGAGGCGGCCATCTTGGGAGTGAGGTGGCGGCCATCTTGGGAGTGAGATGGTGGCCATCTTGGAGGGTGAACCAACGGCAAAAAGGAAGACCTTTCTGTCTCTCTCTCTCACTGTCTATCTCTGCTGTGGCCTGGGAGGCGGCCATCTTGGGAGTGAGATGGCGGCCATCTTGGGGGGTGACCCAACGGCAAAAATGAAGACCTTTCTCTCTGTCTCCCTCCCCGTGGTCTGTAATGAGACGTCTCGTTCTGGAGCCCCGTCATCCAATATGGCAGCCCCTGGCACACGCAGCTACCGAGCATGGACAACCTGGCTGGTGCAACCGAGGACCTGGATTTTTTGTTCCCGACGTCCAATAACCTATGTTCAAAGAACCCCGCGTCGGTGCCCGCCCACATCGGACGGTGCCGTCCTCCGGCCACGGGTCTCCATCCAGAGCAGACCCAACCTCATTGAGCCGGAGAGGCAGGCTTCCATCTTGTTCTTCAACGTCATCATGGGGTCTTGAGCGTAGAGGAAGGGTTGAGGGATACGGCCTGAGACACAGGTCCATGTTCTCTTCTACGGGCACATTGTGCGCTGGGCGCCATTTTTTTTTTTTTTTTTTTTGTAGTTGGACAACCACGGACACACTGGTCTTCCTGGAGACCGGTGGTCCATCTCTCTCTCTGTCTCTCGAAACCCCGCCACTCTCTCTTCTCCAATGAACTCGAGAGAAAACGTTAAAAACGAGGAAAAAGGCTCATTTTTCTCAAGTTTGAATTATGATGGTTCTCTCCCCTTCGTTTCACTTCATGGATGCCCACTTTGTCTTTTTTTTTTTCCTGTTCTTTTTTGTTTTTTTCCTGTTCTTTTTTTTCCTGTTCTTTTGTTTTTCTGTTCTTTTTTTTCCTGTTCTTTTTTGTTTTTCCTGTTCTTTTTTTTTTTTTTTTTGCTAAGTACTTTAATGTCACCCACTCGTAGGTTCTCTCCACGTGCGGTCGGGGAGACACATGGCGGCGTGGCGGGGGACGGGGACCATGAACGAACTGTCTGTGCTGCTCGGGCTGGTGGAATATTTTTTTTTTTTTTTAGTAAAAAGTTGAGATCATTTCCGACGTTCACTTCTTGACTAAGTAGTTCACTGCGTTAGAACCCCCAAAACACCCTATGACCTCTCCAAAAACGAACACGTTTGAGATTTTTGCCAGATACACCAACGGTCTAATCTCTTCTCTAATCTCTTCTCTAATCTCTAATCTCTTCTCTAATCTCTAATCTAATCTCTAATCTCTTCTCTAATCTCTAATCTAATCTAATCTCTAATCTCTTCTCTAATCGCTAATCTCTTCTCTAATCTCTAATCTAATCTCTAATCTCTAATCTAATCTAATATCTTCTCTAATCTCTAATCTAATCTCTAATCTCTTCTCTAATCGCTAATCTCTTCTCTAATCTCTAATTTAATCTCTAATCTCTTCTCTAATCTCTAATCTCTTCTCTAATCTCTAATCTAATCTCTAATCTCTTCTCTAATCTCTAATCTCTTCTCTAATCTCTAATCTCTAATCTAATCTCTTAGATTCTCCCGGTCGCCCCAGTTGGTCACAATGTTCTAGCCGTGACCCCTGTGGCCCTGGGGATACTGAGGGCTCGTCCGCGGAGCCGGAGGGCGGACAGACAGGTTAGACCTTCTCGGCTGGCGTGGACCTTGCTCGCGAGGACCCGGCCCAGTCACAGCTCTTTTTCCTTCTCTCTCGTCTGCGTCCAGGCTGCTTCGAATGCTGCATCAAGTGTCTGGGCGGCGTCCCCTACGCCTCCCTGGTGGCCACCATCCTCTGCTTCTCGGGCGTCGCCTTGTTCTGCGGCTGCGGGCACGTGGCCCTCGCGGGCACCGTGGCGATTCTCGAACAGCACTTCTCCACCAACACCAGCGACCACGCCCTGCTGAGCGAGGTGTACGTGTCGGCCGCCCCGGGGCGGGTTCGGACGGCTGTGGTGGGCTAGAGGCTTTGAACGCAAGCTCGCCGTGTGCACGGTGTGTGTGCCGGACGGCGTCGAGGGGACGGACAGGCAGAGCGGACAGTGAGAGAGAGACAGAGAGAAAGGTCTTCCTTTGTGCCGTTGGGTCACCCTCCAAGATGGTCGCCGGCTCGCTCCCAAGATGGCCGCCGTCTCACTCCCAAGATGGCTGCCATCTGCCAAGATGGCCGCCGTCTCCCAAGATGGCTGCCATCTGCCAAGATGGCCACCGTCTCACTCCCAAGACGGCCACCCTCTCACTCCCAAGATGGCCACCTCCCAGGCCACAGCAGAGATAGTGCGAGAGAGAGACAGAGAGAAAGGTCTTCCTTTCCCATTGGTTCACCCCCCAAGATGGCCGCCGTCTCACTCCCAAGATGGCTGCCATCTGCCAAGATGGCCACCGTCTCACTCCCAAGATGGCTGCCATCTGCAAGATGGCCGCCGTCTCACTCCCAAGATGGCAGGATCTGGGAAAGGGTCCACCGGCTTCCCGAGCCGACCATCTCACGCCGTGGCTGGCGACCGTCTCCGTGCCTCCCCCCCCCCACGGCAGTGAATCCCGAGTGGGCGGCCGAGGGCTGAGGACCGGTCCCGCCGAGGGCCGGCTTCTCTGGGACAAAGTTCACTTGTGAGTTAGCTCTGTGGCCGAGGTTCGCCCGGGTCCACGATCCGCCTCGCGCGAGGACGATCGCGATACAGAGAACCCATGTGACCGGGCGGCTCCCGGGGGACCCGAGTCCGTCTCCCGTGGCTGGACCAGAGGGTCACCAGCTGCCGGGCGTGGGCGGGGCGGCGCCGGTGGAGAGTCCCGGTCTCTGTCCTCTCTGTCCACAGGGTCCAGCTCATGCAGTACGTCATCTACGGCATCGCCTCCTTCTTCTTCCTCTACGGCATCGTCCTGCTGGCCGAGGGCTTCTACACCACGAGCGCCGTCAAGGAGCTGCACGGCGAGTTCAAGACCACGGCCTGCGGCCGGTGCATCAGCGGCATGGTGAGGCCCTGCCCCACGCTGGGCGTGGCTCCGCCCCATTGGGAGAGGAGGTCGAGGGCCCCCGGGGCCGGCCACGCCGGGTCTCCCCAGGCTGGAGCCAGGGGTCCGAGGACCTGGCGTGACGGATCAAGCCTGAGGCCGGGGTGAGGTCCCCGTGATGGAAGGAGCCAAGGTCAACCCCAAGGTCACGGCCTCGTGATGCCCCCTCGCCCCTGGTCTTGGCAGGGCGTGGTCCTGGGCACACACATGGCCGTCGGGGAAGGACCCAGCGGCCCCGTCCTGCACTCGGCCTCTCACCGGAGGGTCGAAGGCGAAACCGTGGGCTCCTCCCCAAGGCTGTGCGCGGTCCAATCAGCAAACTTGAGCCTCTGAGCTAGATGTGGGCTATCAGAGGATTTCTTTTTAAATTTTTGACAGAGTGGACAGTGAGAGAGAGAGACAGAGAGAAAGGTCTTCCTTTTTGCCGTTGGTTCACCCTCCAAGATGGCCGCCGTCTCACTCCCAAGATGGCCGCCGTCTCACTCCCAAGATGGCCACCTCCCGGGACACAGTAGAGTGCGCCTACCGTGGCGGCCATTGGAGGGTGAACCAACAGCAAAAAGGAAGACCTTTCTCTCTGTCTCTCTCTCTCACTGTCCACTCTGCTGTGTCCCGGGAGGCGGCCATGTTGGGAGATGGCAGCCATCTTGGGAATGAGGTGGCGGCCATCTTGGGAGTGAGATGGTGGCCATCTTGGGGGGTGAACCCATGGCAAAAAGGAAGACCTTTCTCTCTCTCACCATCCACTCTGTCTAAATAAATAAATAAATAATTTTTTAAAAAAAAACGGAGAGAGAAATAGCCTTTCAGAGCTCACAAAAAAATCGGCAGTCCTGGCAGGTTACGAGCCCGGTCACGACGGCCGGAGGACATCCTCCCTGGCCCACGGCGAGGGTGTGGGCGCACACCGCACAGCGTTTCTCGAACCCAGCACCTCGCTGGCCAAGCTGCTGTGACTGCGTGTGGGGTGGGGGGTGGGGCGGCCGCCAATCCCGTCCGATTCCCGTGGACGCGCCTGTTCCATTGTTTCTCCTGCTTTGTGTTTGTTGGTTTTTTTTTTTTTTTTTTTGTGCAGTTCGTTTTCCTCACCTACGTGCTCGGCGTGGCCTGGCTGGGCGTCTTCGGCGTCTCGGCGGTGCCCGTGTTCATGTTCTACAACGTGTGGTCGACGTGCGAAGCCATCAAGGCGCCGCAGACCAACGGCACCGTGGCCGTGGACCAGATCTGCGTGGACGTCCGACAATACGGTGCGTCCTGGCCTCTGCTCCCGCCGGACCTCACACCTACTGGTTCTTCTGAGCTGTGCAATGCGACCCCATTAGAAAACATAGCTCAGGCCGGCGCCGCGGCCCACCGGGCCGATCCTCCGCCCTGCGGCGCTGGCACACCGGGTTCTAGTCCCAGTCTGGGCACCGATCCTGTCCCGGTCGCCCCTCTTCCAGGCCAGCTCTCTGCTGTGGCCCGGGAGGTGACCATCTTGGGGAGAGGATGGCCATCTTGGGAGTGAAGTGGCGGCCATCTTGGGAGTGAGAGGGTGGCGGCCATCTTGGGAGCAAGACGGCGGCCATCTTGGAGGGTGAACCAACAGTAAAGGAAGACCTTTCTCTCTGTCTCTGTCTCTCTCACTGTCTAACTCTGCTGTAGCCCAGGAAGTGGCCATCTTGGGAGGGAGAGGGTGGCCATCTAGGGAGTGAGGTGGCGGCCATCCTGGGAGCAAGATGGTGGCGGCCATCTTGGGAGTGAGGTGGCGGCCATCTTGGGAGTGAGGTGGCGGCCATCTTGGGAGTGAGACGGCGGCCATCTTGGGAGTGAGGCGGCGGCCAGGGCGGGGCGGTCCGTGGCGCACTCGGGGTCCCGTAGTCCCCGCGGCGGTCGGTGACCTTCTGTTGGGATTCCCCGTTGCAGGAATCGTCCCTTGGAACGCTTTTCCCGGAAGGATATGCGGCCCGGCCCTGGAGAGCATCTGCAACACGAACGAGGTAACCCCGCCCCCACGCCACGGGCTCATAGCCAATCGGCTCACAGAGGATGAAAACGGGTCCCCATGGCCGCCACGAGCCAGCAAGATGGCCGCCACGAGCAAGCAAGATGGCCTCCACGAGCCAGCAAGATGGCCGCCACGAGCAAGCAAGATGGCCGCCACGCTGCAGGGGAAGGCTCGGGTTTGTAGACCCCGCCGTCCATCCCTCCGGCCGTTTTTTGACTCAAACCAACGGCTATGGAGTAGAGATTCTCTTTTTCGGGTGCTAATTTAGAAATGACCTCATCGGCCGGCGCCGCGGCTCAACAGGCTAATCCTCCACCTGCGGCGCCGGCACAGCGGGTTCTAGTCCCGGTCGGGGAGCCGGATTCTGTCCCGGTCGCCCCTCTTCCAGGCCAGCTCTCTGATGTGGCCCGGGAGGTGGCCATCTTGGGAGGGAGAGGGTGGCCATCTTGGGAGCGAGACGGTGGCCATCTTGGAGGGTGAACCAATGGCAAAAGGAAGACCTTCCTCTCTGTCTCTCTCTCACTGTCTATCTCTGCTGTGTCCCGGGAGGTGGCCATCTTTGGAGTGAGAGAGTGGCCATCTTGGGTGTGAGAGGGCGGCCATCTTGGGAGTGAGACTGCGGCCATCTTAGGAGTGAGGTGGCGGCCATCTTGGGAGTGAGACGGCGGCCATCTTGGAGGGTGAACCAACGGCAAAGGAAGACCTCTCTCTCTGTCTCCCTCTACTACGCGCTTTTCTATCCCAACAATTCGGTTGAAACCCTCCGGCCCTAGAACATCCTTCGAGTCATTGGTTTGCAAATATTATTTTGAAAAAAAAAATTCGCTCTATAATCTTTTATACTCCGATGACGTTCAGTCGTTGGCTTCCAACCGTGTATAAAGCAAAAAAATTTTTTTTAAAAAAACAATATATACAATCTTTAAGAAAAGTCAACTATTACGGTCCAGATCAGAGATTCTAACGCTAGAAATCCCTACAATGGGACCTATTTTTTTTAATGGATTTTTTAAAAACGGGAAAATTGGCGAATTTTTTTTTTTTTTTTGCCGAATCTCGCTCTCGTGTCTCTTCCCCGTGGACGACGACGCTGGGAGTCGATCGGCTTGGGGTCCAACGCCCCCAGCAGCTGCCCCCCGCGGCCAGGGCTGGAGGGAACCAGACCGGACCGCCTCCTCCGGCGGGCGCGGGGCGGCCATCTTTATTTAGAGCGAACACTCACGCGGCGCCCTGTCTCCCCAGTTCCACGTGTCCTACCACCTGTTCGTCGTGGCCTGCGCCGGGGCCGGCGCCACCGTCATTGCCCTGGTGAGTAGTGGCCCCGGGTCCGCCCCGCCCGCCCAGACCACAGATTTCCCCTCTGTCGGCCCGACCGGCGCCGACCCTGACCTCGGCCGGGACCGGTGTCCACTCAGCGCCGGGCCCGTCGGCGGGAAACACGGCCTTGGCACCGGTCGGCGGCGGCCATTGGAGGGCGAACCGACGGCAAAGGAAGACCTTTCTCTCTGTCTCTCTCTCTCACTGTCTATCTCTGCTGTGGCCCGGGAGGCGGCCATCTTGGGAGTGAGACGGCGGCCATCTTTGGAGATGGCAGCCATCTTGGGAGTGAGAGGGTGGCCATCTTGGGAGTGAGACGGCGGCCATCGTGGGGGGTGAACCAACCGCAAAAAGGAAGACCTTTCTCTCTGTCTCTCTCTCTCTCACTGTCCACTCTGCTGTGGCCCGGGAGGCGGCCATGTTGGGAGATGGCAGCCATCTTGGGAGTGAGACGGTGGCCATCTTGGGAGTGAGACGGTGGCCATCTTGGGAGCAAGACGGCGGCCATTGGAGGGTGAACCAACAGCAAAAGGAAGACCTTTCTCTCTCTCTCTCTCTCTCTCTCTCTCTCACTGTCTAACTCTGCTGTGGCCCGGGAGGTGGCCATCTTTGGAGAGGGTGCCCATCTTGCGAGTGAGGTGGCAGCCATCTTGGGAGTGAGACGACGGCCATCTTGGGAGTGAAGTGGCGGCCATCTTGGGAGCGAGACAGTGGCGGCCATCTTGGGAGCGAGATGGTGGCGGCCATCTTGGGAGTGAGATGGCGGCCATCTTTGGAGTGAGGTGGCGGCCATCTTGGGGGAGTGAACCAACGGCAAAGGAAGACCTTTCTCTCTGTCTCTCTCTCTCACTGTCCACTCTGCCTGTCAAAAAAAAAAAAAGACCCCCCGCTCCCATGTTTGTCAGCTGATACCGAATTCATGACCGGCAGCCTGGTCCCTCGCGCCCGAGCCCAGTGGTTAGAGCGGACATTTTTTCCCCAGAAACAGCAAAATCAGTAGCGCACATCCTAGCAGACGTCCACCTAGGAGGACGCGAGCCGAAACAAGGCCAGGGGGCCGCCGCCCGGACAAAGGTCGAACCGAGTCGGCAAACGGGGAACCTGAACGACTCGGAGCCGCGGTGTGAAGGTGTCCGTGTGCGGAAACGTGGAGGTGTTTCGAGCAGCTCGTGGAAAATGCAATCATTTATTTTTTATTTTTGTTATTTTTTTTATTTTATTTTTTTTACTTTTTTTTTTTTTATTTTTGCTGTTGGTTCACCCTACAAGATGGCCGCCGTCTCACTCCCAAGATGGCCACTCTCTCACTCCCAAGATGGCCGCCACCTCACTCCCAAGATGGCCACCCTCTCCCAAGATGGCCGCCGTCTCACTCCCAAGATGGCCACCACCTCAACCCAAGACGGCCGCCATCTCACTCCCAAGATGGCCGCCACCTCACTCCCAAGATGGCCACCCTCTCACTCCCAAGATGGCCGCCTCCCGGGCCACAGCAGAGAGCTGGCCTGGAAGAGGGGCAGCCGGGACAGAACCCGGCGCCCGCGTGAGACGCCGGGGCTCTCCCCGGCCGCACCATGGCCCACGGGGGTTCCCCTCGCGCACGTAACCGCGCCGCTCTGTTCTCTCCCCCAGCTGATCTACATGATGGCCACCACCTATAACTTTGCGGTGTTGAAGTTTAAGAGCCGGGACGACTGCTGCACGCGGTTCTGAGCCGCCGGGAGGCCAGGCCGGGGCCCCGGGGAGCCGAGCCGGCAGCGCCGACGCCGCGGACGTGCTCGCTCTGGGCCGGCTGGGCACGGTCGTGCGTGCATGGCGCTAGGAGCGGCTCGCGGTGCATGGACGGCTCCGCCCGAACCCCAGGATCCGACGGTCACGCGGCCTCTACAAAAATAATCCAATCTCTAGAAAAATAATCTAATTTTTAGAAAAATAATCTAATTTTTAGAAAATAATCTAATTTTTAGAAAATAATCTAATTTTTAGAAAAATCTAATTTTTAGAAAAATAATCTAATTTTTAGAAAAAAATCTAATTTTTAGAAAAAAATCTAATTTTTAGAAAATAATCTAATTTTTAGAAAAATCTAATTTTTAGAAAAGTAATCTAATTTTTAGAAAAAAATCTAATTTTTAGAAAAAAATCTAATTTTTAGAAAATAATCTAATTTTTAGAGAAAAATCTAATTTTTAGAGAAAAATCTAATTTTTAGAAAAAAATCTAATTTTTAGAAAAATAATCTAATTTTTAGAAAAAAAATCTAATTTTTAGAAAAATAATCTAATTTTTAGAAAAAAAATCTAATTTTTAGAAAAATAATCTAATTTTTAGAAAAATAATCTAATTTTTAGAAAAATCTAACTTAAATAATCTAATTTTTGCCAGACGACACCGTGGCGCCTCCCCACAGGACGTACTAACACGTTGGCGTACCGGCATTTTCCCCGTCCTTTACGCTTGCTCGACCATAACCCGTTGCGGGGCCGAGAACGAGTCCCGCAGAGAACGGTCTTCAGTCCGCACTGTTGGACGGGTTTTCCCGGAAGATGATACGAGTCGCCAATATCACGTTCGATCAGAAGGGTTTCTCATCCGAAAAGTTGACGCCCCAATACCTGTGTCGTTCCATCGGCCGGCGCCGCGGCTCAACAGGCTAATCCTCCGCCTTGCGGCGCCGGCACCCCGGGTTCTAGTCCCGGTCGGGGCACCGATCCTGTCCTGGTTGCCCCTCTTCCAGGCCAGCTCTCTGCTGTGGCCAGGGAGGCGGCCATCTTGGGAGTGAGAGGGTGGCCATCTTGGCTGATGGCGGCCATCTTGGGAGTGAGATGGCGGCCATCTTAGCAGATGGCAGCCATCTTGGGAATGAGATGGCGGCCATCTTGGCAGATAGCCGCCATCTTGGGAGTGAGATGGCGGCCATCTTGGAGGGTGAACCAACGGCCAAAAGGAAGACCTTTCTCTCTGTCTCTCTCTCTCACTGTCCACTCTGCCTGTCAAAAATTTTTAAAAAAGTAACAACATGCAGTTCCGCTAACGTTTTGCTGCCCGCGCGCTCTGCTCCTCGCTCTCCATTCTGCTTCTGACGTCCGACTTCCCCATCTTAACTCGTTTTTTTTTTTTAATTCACTGACAATAAACCCCGTTGGCCTTCAGGGCGGCTTGGTTTCCGGCCCAGCAGGCCGGCTTTGCTCGCTCGCTCTCTCTCTCTCTCGCTCTCACCGGCCGCCGCGCTCGCCCCTGTCTTGCAGATCCACTTCCTCATGATTCTGTCCTCTAACTGGGCCTACCTCGCCGACGCCGGCCACATGCAGGCTCGCCGGGACATCGGCGCCAAGGAGGAGCAGGAGCTGCGCGACGTCCCGCGCCGGCCCCCGGAGCAGCTCAACTCCTACACGTAGACGCGCGCGCCCGAGTCCCGGCCCTGACCGACCGCCGGACGAACCGATGAAGGCGCGCCAACACGTCGCCGGCCGTCTCCGAGCTGCTGGGGGTGCACTGCTGTGGGGAAAACCTTCCAGCGGGTCCATCTTGTTTTTTTTTTTTTCTTATAACAAACATTAGAGGGTTCACGGGAGCCATTTTAAAAGGCAACACTTCGGACACGATACGGTCTCGTTCACGGTCCCGAAATCCATGGCGCGCTTGGGACGCGTCTACGCAGACGACCGGCCGTGGGGGTGCGTCCACGTTCCGGGAGAGGGGCCTGCGACACGCCAGCAGCGTGATCGTAAACACGCAGATGAGACCCTGAATTGGCGTACCGTAGGACACTGAATGGGCGTACCGGAGGACACTGAATTGGCGTACCGTAGGACACTGAATTAGCATGAATTTGCATAGTCAGTAGCTGGCATTGATCCAACTGTGGCTCAAATTAATGTGATTTTTAACTTTTTTTTACAATGTCAGCAATCACGGCTCAAGAGAATGTGATTCTTAGCTGAGATTGTAAAAAAAAAAAATCTATATTCTACCCAGAGACCCAAAAACACAAAGAATTTCATTCCATAAATTTCAAATTTTTTTTTTTCTTAATCAGTGTAAGAAGTGTTCCCTTATTAAAATGGCCGCCCTGAACCATTTTCCCGTGGTCTGGACGGCGCGTGGTCCGTCCCACACCAACTCTGGAATAATCGTTTTTGAGCTCGAGCCTCAGCCATTTTTCAGAAGAAATTTGCCTTCCACGTCATCGCGGTCCGGAACATTGACGCTGGGTGCTGGGGGTTCGAGACCCGGGTGTCCAAGATGGCAGCCCGCCGCGTGCTGTTCTTTCTGGAACGATCCGTGCGGCCGCCGGGTGCACCTGCGCCTTCCCCAGGGGGCCCGCGTCCCACAGGGTCCACCGTGTCCGTCCGTGTGCACAGCTCACGTGTGGTTGTCCAACATACGTGTGCGGAGACGTGTCCACACGGGAGGCAGCCTAGCTCTACCGAGAGGCCATGAACACGGACCATCACGTTTTTCGTTTGACGCCCAAAAACGCCCGTGTGGACGTTGGTGTTGACCCGGGGGACGCCCTCCTCCGTGTGGAGCCGTGGCAGCCCGGCGGCTCGGTGTCCCGTGTCCCCCCGCTGCATGGCGGACGTCCGTGTCGGCCGGAGTCCCGTGTGCGAGATCAGCCGGAGCCGGAAGCCTACATTGTCCTTCGCCGACCTCTGGCAGCCACGACCAGGAAACCTTCGGAAGTTTTCAGTCTCAATATTTTTTACGTAAAAAGCGTTCGATTTTTTGCTACGTCTACGTTTTTTTTGTAACCTAACAGCGAGTCAGTATTTTCTATCCGTGCCAAGGGCTTCCTGTCGCTCTCCGAGAGTCTCAATAAAATATTTGTAGATAATCGTCCACACCCGTGTGCGCTCCTTCGGAAGGTGTAGACGGAAACAGCTGGGAGTGAGGTGGCGGCCATCTTGGGAGTGAGATGGCGGCCATCTTGGGGGGGTGAACCAACGGCAAAGGAAGACCTTTCTCTCTGTCTCTCTCTCTCACTATCTCTGCTGTGGCCCAGGAGGCGGCCATCTTGGGAGGTGGCGGCCATCTTGGAGGGTGAACCAACGGCAAAGGAAGACCTTTCTCTCTGTCTCTCTCTCTCTCACTGTCTATCTCTGCTGTGGCCCAGGAGGCGGCCATCTTGGGAGTGAGGTGGCGGCCATCTTGGAGGGTGAACCAACGGCAAAGGAAGACCTTTCTCTCTGTCTCTCTCTCTCTCTCTGTCTATCTCTGCTGTGGCCCAGGAGGCGGCCATCTTGGGAGTGAGGTGGCGGCCATCTTGGAGGGTGAACCAACGGCAAAGGAAGACCTTTCTCTCTGTCTCTCTCTCTCTCTCTGTCTATCTCTGCTGTGGCCCAGGAGGCGGCCATCTTGGGAGTGAGACGGCGGCCATCTTGGGGGGGTGAACCAATGGCAAAAGGAAGACCTTTCTCTCTCTCACTGTCCGCTCTGTCAAAAATTAAAAAAATAATAACATAAAAAAAAAAATACGGCTCTACAGCAGCAGAGCTGCACTGTCGCTTTGTCCTTGTCCATTTCCGTTTTTGGAACCCACCTCTGACTCTTGAGCCCGGCCAGTCGCCATCGTCCGGTGACCCCCATCCCCCTCCCCTCGGGCGCAGCAGGCAGAGGCCCCATTATGTGGCGCCTGCTGTTTGCCGACCGGTTTTGTGCCACCTGAGCCGGGAGGCGCCCGGATACACGGTAACGGACCCGCCCACAGCCAGAAGGGCTCCAGCCGGGCCGTGTAAACCGTGTTAGCTCCGCCCACCCCTGCCGCCGTGACCGCGTACCTGGGCCTCGGGAACGGCGGGACCATCGCTGGTCGTCCTGGACGCCGGGAAGTCGGCCAACACCGAGGCACCGGCCGGCTCGGCGTCTTCGTCCTCCGCCTCCCCGATGGCACCTGCTGCTCGCCGCGGCCTCCAGGGGGCAGCAGCGGCGGCGGCGGGGGAGCTGGTTCCCTCCCGCCCTGCGGCGACAGCGCCAGTCCCGTCCACACGGGCTCCGCCCACGCGCGTTGGATTCGTTTCCCGGAGAGCGTCATCTCGTCACACCCCGGGGTCATCTCGTCACACACCGGGGCGCAGGTCTGAACCCGGGACGCGGAGGGACACGTGCTCGAGCCGTAGACGATGGCCAACGCGCTACCTCCGGAGCCTGGTTTGCCAGGAACCGAGTGGACACGGCGAGAGAACATGGCCGCCACGTCGGCTGTGGTAGCCCAGCTCCTGACACCGGACACGGAGAGAGAACATGGCCGCCACGCCGGCCGTGGTAGCCCAGCTCCTGACAGGAAGGAAACCACTTCCGGTTCACAACGTGGTTGGCCGGGAAGACGGCGTGAGGCAGGGGTTCACCGGAACAGATCATAGTAGAAAACAAAAAAAAAAAACCAAAAAACATCACGCCGGCTTTCTCCACATCTTTATTGAGGATTGTGTGCGAGCACAGAGACCCGCGGGAGGACCAGCCGACGGCATCACCACAAGTCCTCGGTTTCGTCGCGGGAGAAGCCTGCGGAGCTAAATGAGGGGAACGTGAACGTGGATTCTGAATGTTCATCAACGTCCTCAACCCTGCCCTGCCGGGTTCTGCGCCGGCTCGTAAAAAAAAAAAAAATTTTTTTTGTTCGGTCCCCGTCTTGGCCGATTCGGTAATTTCTTAAAAGGCCGTCTCGAATGTCTGGGGACCCTCGGCAGACAAAAATGAGCGATAATGGTTCAGCAAACAGAGCCTGGAGGCGGTGCACGGAGATGGAGACATCGCCGGGGGCGCCCTATGCCCTGTCAGGCCCGGGTTCAAGTCCCGGCTCCGTCCCCAACGCCAACCTCCTGGTAGCCGGTACCCCTGGTGGCGACAGGGATGTCCCAAGGGTGTTCACCGATGCCGGCTGGGTCCCGGCAGCCGACACACCGAGTCCCCTGGCTTCCGGTGTTGGCCCCACCCCACCCCCAGCTGGCGCGGGCCATGGTGTGGGCCAGGTGTGCGCCGGCAGACCCCAGATCCCCATCTCGGCCTTTCCAATAAAACACGCGGCGTCGGGGCCCTCACCTCTCCTCGTGCTCCCCGGACGGCAGAGTCTCCACTGGGGAGGAGCCGCCTTTGACGGTGTCTTCTGGGCTCTGAGCGAGAGAAACTCGGCGTCAGATACGCACGGCCCTCGGGGCACGCGTCAGCTTCCCCAAGATCGAAACTCTGATGTCCGGCCGGGGCCGCGGCTCAACAGGCTGATCCTCCGCCTGGCGGCGCCGGCACACCGGGTTCTAGTCCCGGTCGGGGCGCCGGATTCTGTCCCGGTTGCCCCTCTTCCAGGCCAGCTCTCTGCTGTGGCCAGGGAGTGCAGTGGAGGATGGCCCAAGTGCTTGGGCCCTGCACCCCATGGGAGACCAGGAGAAGCACCTGGCTCCTGCCATCGGATCAGCGCGGTGCGCCGGCCGCAGCGGCCATTGGAGGGTGAACCAACGGCAAAAAGGAAGACCTTTCTCTCTGTCTCTCTCTCACTGTCTATCTCTGCTGTGGCCCAGGAGGTGGCCATCTTGGCAGTGAGGTGGCGGCCATATTGGGAGAGAGCGGCCATCTTGGGAGTGAGGTGGCGGCCATCTTGGGAGTGAGACGGCGGCCATCTTGGGAGTGAGATGGCGGCCATCTTGGGGGGTGAACCAACAGCAAAAAGGAAGACCTTTCTCTCTGTCTCTCTCACTATCCCCTCTGCCTGTCAAAAACAAATAAAAAATAAATATAAAAAAAGAAAACACTGAGGTCTGCGTACGAACGCACTTCTATCGCGTACCCGGTCGTTCATTTTCTCCCGTTCTCAAACCCAACGTTTACAAACTCCGCCAGACCCCGCTCGCGTCCCCCTGTGGCCCCAGCGGACGTCAGAAAATCCCACCGAGAGCGTCACCCTCGGGTTTGAAAGATCCCGGGTTCTCTGTGCGGACGACAGGTCCTCTGCCGGCGCTACAGCCCGGACGCCCCCGGCCCGCCCACTCGCACGTCGCCCCGCCCACCCGCAGGCCGCCCCGCCCACCTTAGGTCGCCCCGCCCAGGACCAGCACCTGGTCACGTGACTGCCGCTCTCGCCCGCGCTGCAGGAGCCGCATGTACTTCTCTAAGGGGCCGTCGCCACGCCCAGCTCCGTCCTCCGCGTCCACACCACTCGTTTCTAATTCCTTTTCCGTTTCAATGTTCAACGACTCCTCGATCATCCGCTAAAAACACAGACGGGCGACGAAACAGGAAGTGCGTCTTTCAACACACTCCCAAGATGGCCACCCTCTCACTCCTAAGATGGCCGCCACCTCACTCCCAAGATGGCCACCCTCTCACTCCTAAGATGGCCGCCACCTCACTCCCAAGATGGCCACCCTCTCACTCCTAAGATGGCCGCCACCTCACTACCAAGATGGCCACCGTCTCACTCCCAACATGGCCGCCTCCCGGGACACAGCAGAGTTAGACAGTGAGAGAGAGAGAGAGAGAAAGGTCTTCCTTTGCCGTTGGTTCACCGTCCAATGGCCGCCGCGGCCGGCGCACCGCGCTGATCCGAAGCCGGGAGCCAGGTGCTTCTCCTGGTCTCCCATGGGGTGCAGGGCCCAAGCACTTGGGTTCCCGTGGAGAACCCAGCACAGGGACTAAGCTGCACTCATTACCCTCTGCCGGTCCAGTCTCTCCAGTTCTCTCCGCTCCCTCTCCACAGCGTCTTTGGGGTCACCGCGCCTCGGTTCTCCTCGCCGCCCCTGTTCCCGCGTTTCGTCGTCTTCCTCCTGGTCTCCGATCTGTGTCTGATCTGCACGTGACAGGGCAGACGATCAACGTTCTCACGGAAGAGCAAGAGAGAGAGCAGGAACCCTTCGCCAAGACCCAAGATGGCCGCCATCTCACTCCCAAGATGGCCACTGCCTCACTCCCAAGATGGCTGCCATCTCCCAACATGGCCCACCTCCCGGGCCACAGCAGAGTTAGACAGTGAGAGACAGAGACAGAGAGAAAGGTCTTCCTTTTTGCCGTTGGTTCACCCCCCAAGATGGCTGCCGTCTCGCTCTCAAGATGGCCGCCACCTCACTCCCAAGATGGCTGCCATCTCCCAACATGGCCCACCTCCCGGGACACAGCAGAGTTAGACAGTGAGAGACAGAGACAGAGAGAAAGGTCTTCCTTTTTGCCATTGGTTCACCCCCCAAGATGGCCGCCGTCTCGTTCTCAAGATGGCCACCCTCTCACTCCCAAGATGGCCGCCTCCCGGGCCACAGCAGAGACAGACAGTGTGTGTCCCCCAACTTGCAGTGAGGGAAGTGAGTGCCGGGGAGAGCAGGGAGGACGACGCGATCGGCCAGGGACCAGTGAACCCGGCGCCGTCGGCCTTCCGCGGCCCCGGGAGGCGGGATTCCCGCAGATCGTCACATCGAGCTCACATGAACTGAGCCAACAGACGGAGAACAACTCGTACTCAGCGAGAATTAACTGTTATTTCCACTTTTCACCATGGTTTCCCAAGACGGCCGCCGCGGCATGGATTCTGCAGCCTCGGGGAGAAGCCCGATGGCTCTCACTGTCTATCTCTGCTGTGGCCCGGGAGGCGGCCATCTTGGGAGTGAGAGGGTGGCCATCTTGGGAGTGAGAGGGTGGCCATCTTGGGAGATGGCAGCCATCTTGGGAGTGAGACGGTGGCTATCTTGGGAGAGAGTGGCCATCTTGAGATGGCAGCCATCTTGGGAGTGAGAGGGTGGCCATCTTGGGAGATGGCAGCCATCTTGGGAGTGAGGTGGTGGCCATCTTGGGAGTGAGATGGCGGCCATCTTGGGTGGTGAACCAACGGGAAAAAGGAAGACCTTTCTCTCTATCTCTCTCACGGTCCACTCTTGCTGTCAAAAAAAAAAAAAAAAAAAAAAACGGACAGGCCAGGCATCACGACACAGCGGGTCGAGCCAGCCCCCAGGATGCCTACATCCCATATCTGGGTGGCGGTTCAAGTCCTGGCTTCAGCCTGGCGCAGGCCCTGCCGACGGCGGCGTTTGGAGAGCGCGCCCGTGAGTGGGAGACCCCTCTCCTCCTCTCCCTCTGTCGCTCGTTCAAGTAGAGAAAAATAAAACAAACGTAAAAGCCAGGGCACGCGGGGCCGCGTGAACTCACAGCCACAGGCCGACTCCGGTTCCTCACTGTTCTTGGAAACGTTCCCGTCCGAGTCCGAAAACTCCGCGTCTGCTTCAGGCTCGGTCTGTCTGGGGTCGACCCTGGAGGTCGGAGGAAGGAGACGTGAGACCGGGAAAACCCGAGCGCGCGAGACGACACACGGCCTTTGTGCCCTCGGGTACCTCGCACTCCCAAGATGGCCGCTGTCTCACTCCCAAGATGGCCGCCGTCTCACTCCCAAGAGGGCCACCCTCTCACTCCCAAGATGGCTGCCATCTCCCAAGATGGCCGCCGTCTCACTCCCAAGACGGCCACCCTCTCACTCCCAAGATGGCCACCCTCTCACTCCCAAGATGGCTGCCATCTCCCAAGATGGCCACCGTCTCACTCCCAAGATGGCCGCCCTCTCACTCCCAAGATGGCCGCCACCTCACTGCCAAGATGGCCGCCGGCCCTCAATTTTTGTATCTGTACAAACCAAGTGTATTTGTCAGACGGCAAAGATGCTCACCGACACCAAATCCCGTTTCCCGCCCAGATAATTCGGAGGACGGACAGGCTACCCGTCATTTCACAATAAAATGCGATTTCTGCGCGGCCACGCGACCTCCGACACCACCCGGAAACCAAACCAAAAAACCCACACAGGTCCAGGCCCAGACCTCGGCTCCCACGATTCTGCGGGACCCGGTCAGAACCGGTACTCACCGGATCTGGTCCTCTGCAGGGCCGGCAGGGGGCCGGACGGAGGGGCTGTGGCTGGCTTCGGCGGGCGCCGGCCGGGGTGTTTTGTGCAGACAGGGGCTGGGGGCGGCCATGTGTGATCGGCGCTGACCTAAGGAGCAGAGGGAACCAGGGCGAGAGTGTGACAACCGGCGTCTCCACAGAGCGCTCGGTGTGGACGCGCACTGTTAGCTTGGCAGAGCCCAGTGTGGCCGGCGCTGCGGCTCACCGGGCTGATCCTCCGCCCTGCGGCGCCGGCACCCCGGGTTCTAGTCCCGGTCAGGGCACCAGATTCTATCCTGGTCGCCCCTCTTCCAGGTCAGCTCTCCGCTGTGGGCAGGGAGGCAGCCATCTTGGGAGTGAGAGGGTGGCCATCTTGGGAGGGAGAGGGCGGCCATCTTGGGAGTGAGGTGGCGGCCATCTTGGGAGGGAGAGGGCGGCCATCTTGGGGGGTGAACCAACGGCAAAAGGAAGACCTTTCTGTCTCTCTCTCTCACTGTCTATCTCTGCTGTGGCCCGCAAGGCGGCCATCTTGGGAGTGAGGTGGCGGCCATCTTGGGAGCAGCCAGGACTGCTCCGGCGAGAGCTCCCCCTGGCCCGACGGGCGCGCGTTCTGTCCGCCATCACGGAGGACCGGCACCGGCGGGCACCGGGTCCACCCCGCGCTCACCTTCCGTCTCCTCCCCGAGGCTTCTCTTTGCTTCCGGCCGCGGCGTGGACGAGAGGAGCCCGGAGCGCAGGGAGGGCGGGCTGGTGGGCGGGGCCCGGCTCGTGGGTGGGCTGGTGGGCGGGGCCAGGCTCATGGGTGGGTTGGTGGGCGGGGGCGGGCTCGTGGGCGGGGCCAGGCTCTTGGTCTGGCTGGTGGGCGGGGCCAGGCTCATGGGCGGGCTGGTGGGCGGGGCCAGGCTCATGGGCGGGCTGGTGGGCGGGGCCAGGCTCTTGGGCGGGCTGGTGGGTGGGGCCAGGCTCATGGGCGGGCTGGTGGGCGGGGCCAGGCTCTTGGGCGGGCTGGTGGGCGGGGCCGGGCTCATGGGCGGGGACATGGGCGGTTTTCTCGGCGCCCGCCGGCGGTAGCTCCGGAAGGCCTTGTCCAGACGGTCGGCCTCGCGCTCCAGCTCCCTCACCCTGGCCTTGGTGTTCGCCACAAACTCCAGGTCGGAGTCGGGGGAGCCGCCCTCCGACGCCGGACGCCACGCGGTGCTCGGAGCGGCGGCCATGACCTCCGGCTGCCAGAGGGGACCGGTGGGGACGTCGCCGCGCATGTCGCCGAGCGGAGGCGGCGTCTCGGCCCCGGTGAGCGCCCCGGCAGGATGGCCGGGCACACGCGGCGCCGGACCGCGGTTCACTTCGATCTCCAGGGCTGTGGACGACAGAGGTGACCGGAGGTCGGCGCGGGCAGCGGGGACACGGACGGACCGGGGGTCTCGGACGTCACACAAACCCGCACATTCAAGATCTCCCGAAGCCGGACTGGTGACTACTGACACCACGGAGAGCGTCCAAGATGGCGGAGCCGGGGCGCTTCCGGCTCGAGCTCACAATATAGGTTTTTTTTTTTTATTTTTTGACAGGCAGAGTGGACAGTGAGAGAGACAGAGAGAAAGGTCTTCCTTTACCGTGGGTTCACCCTCCAAGATGGCCGCCACCTCACTCCCAAGATGGCCGCTGTCTCCCAAGATGGCCACCACCTCACTCCCAAGATGGCTGCCATCCGCCAAGATGGCCACCCTCTCACTCCCAAGATGGCCACCCTCTCACTCCCAAGATGGCCGCCTCCCGGGCCACAGCAGAGATAGACAGTGAGAGAGACACACACACACACACACACACGCCATCCACGGGTCCGCGTCGTCTCTCACCTGCCTGCGTGTCCTTCAGCTGGGATTCCAAATCGGCCACGCGGGCGGTCAACCTCCGCACGGCGACGTCATAGTCCGACACCTGGGCCTGCAGCCGCGCCGAGCGCTCGACCTGGGACGATCAGACAGGAAGGGCGTTTGGAGGTCACGGCCGGTGTCCCCCACGGGGAAAACCCGCTATGGAGACGCCGCACACCAGCCAACTGCGGGGCCCCCACAGCGACCGCCACACGCCACACACACACACGTGTCACCACGGGAGTCACACAGCATCAGAGCATCCGCAGCCGGCGCCGCGGCTCACCGGGGGCATCCTCCGCCTTGCGGCGCCGGCACACCAGGTTCTAGTCCCGGTCGGGGCACCGATCCTGTCCCGGTTGCCCCTCTTCCAGGCCAGCTCTCTGCTGTGGCCCGGGAGGTGGCCATCTTGGCAGGGAGAGGGTGGCCATGTTGGCAGATGGCAGCCATCTTGGGATTCAGACGGCGGCCATCTTGGGATCAAGACGGCGGCCATCTTGGGAGTGAGACGGCAGCCAGCTTGGAGGGTGAACCAACGGCAAAGGAAGACCTTTCTCTCTGTCTCTCTCTCTCTCTCACTATCTCTGCTGTGGCCCGGGAGGTGGCCATCTTAGGAGTGAGGTGGCGGCCATCTTGGGAGTGAGGTGGCGGCCATCTTGGGAGTGAGACGGCGGCCATCTTGGAGGGTGAACCAACGGCAAAAGGGAAGACCTTTTTGTCTCTCTCTCTCACCGTCTATCTCTGCTGTGGCTTGGGAGGCAGCCATGTTGGGAGTGAGGTGGCAGCCATCTTGGCGGGTGAACCAACGGCAAAAAGGAAGACCTTTCTCTCTGGAGGAGCCATTATCTGACATTAAATAAACCGGATTTCTGCGGTGCGACTGCCGACCTCTGGCCCCGGCACCGTGTGGCCTGGCTGACGGTGGCCCGAGGACAGCGCGGGCACCCACCTCGCTCCGCAGCTGGGTCTGGAGCGCCTGCCTGTGCGCCTCGAACTGCTTGTGCTCCGAGGCGACCGCGTCCTCCGCCTTCTTCAGTTCTTCCTGGAACATCAGGAGCTCGGGGGCCGGCTGAGCGATGCCTGAACGGGTTAAAAAACAAAAAAAAAACAGAAAAAAGACAGAAAAAAGAAGCCCCGTCACCACCGGACGTTTCCTGTTTCATTTAAGAGGCGCCCAGGGCTTCAAGATGGCCGTTCTGTTTGTTTATATTCGTGAGAAACTCTGCTGTGTCCCGGGAGGTGGCCATCTTGGGAGTGAGGTGGCGGCCATCTTGGGCGGTGAACCAACGGCAAAGGAAGACCTTTCTCTCTCTCTCTCTAACTCTGCTGTGTCCCGGGAGGCGGCCATATTGGGAGATGGCAGCCATCTTGGGAGTGAGGTGGCGGCCATCTTGGGAGATGGCGGCCATCTTGGAGGGTGAACCAATAGTAAAGGAAGACTTTTCTCTCTCTAACTCTGCTGTGTCCCGGGAGGCGGCCATGTTGGGAGATGGCAGCCATCTTGGGAGTGAGGTGGCGGCCATCTTGGGAGATGGCGGCCATCTTGGAGGTTGAACGCAAACGTGCGCGTCAGGCAACAAGAAGACGTACGGCTCAGGAGACGCGCGTTTTCCCGCCTGCCGTCCTCCAGCTGCTGGCGAAGCGACCGGTTCTGTGCCTGCAGCTCCCGTTTCTCCTCTCTCAGCCGCGAGTGATCGCGCGTGTCCTGGACCCGTTCGCTCAGTGCGCGGTTCTGCTCCGTCAGCGTCAACACCTGGGCCCTCAGAGCCTCCAGCTCGAGCTGCCGTCGGCAAAGGAGTCAGGTCACATGTCACGGCGGTCCGGGTCACATGGTCTAGGTCACATGGTCTAGGTCACACGTCACGGCGGTCCGGGTCACATGTTCTAGGTCACACGGCACGGCGGTCTAGGTCACATGGTCTAGGTCACACGTCACGGCGGTCCGGGTCACACGTCACGGCGGTCCGGGTCACATGGTCTAGGTCACATGGTCTAGGTCACACGTCACGGCGGTCCGGGTCACATGGTCTAGGTCACACGTCACGGCGGTCCGGGTCACACGTCACGGCGGTCCGGGTCACAGTCACGGCGGTCCGGGTCACATGGTCTAGGTCACACGTCATGGCGGTCTAGGTCACATGTCATGGCGGTCCGGGTCACACGTCACGGCAGTCTAGGTCACACGTCATGGCGGTCTAGGTCACACGTCACGGCAGTCTAGGTCACACGTCATGGCGGTCTAGGTCACGCGTCACGGCGGTCTAGGTCACACGTCACGGCGGTCTGGGTCACACGTCACGGCGTCCCAGGTCACAGGTCACAGCGGTCTCGTCACACGTCACGGCAGTCCAGGTCACATGGTCTAGGTCACACGTCACGGCGGTCTAGGTCACATGTCACGGCGGTCCGGGTCACACGTCACGGCGGTCCAGGTCACATGTCACACGGTCTAGGTCACGCGTCACGGCGGTCTAGGTCACGCGTCACGGCGGTCCGGGTCCCACGTCACAGTGGGTTAGGACCGCTAAGGACCCTAGGACCCGAAGCCCCGTCTACACAGCCCCGTGTGACACTGAAATGATGACCGGGTTCACGTAAGCCATCACCTCCTTACTGGCTAAAGAAATTATGTGACGAAAACGGGAATTCACGTATTTCAAAAAAAAAAAAAAAAAAATCCACGATCACCTCCAGCTCCCTCACGCGACTTCGGGATCGGCCGAGCTCCTCCCGTTCCGCACTCACAGCCGCGAGCTCCTCCTGCAGGCGCACGGCTTTCTCTGAAAGGAGACGCCCACCCCTGACACGCGGGGTCTCCCCAGCGAGCCCGGCGGCCATCGCCACCCACGGCCGGGGCGTCCGACCCACAGCAAAAAGGAAGACCTTTCTCTCTGTCTCTCTATCTCTGCTGTGGCCCGGGAGGTGGCCATCTTGGGGGGTGAACCAACGGCAAAAAGGAAGACCTTTCTCTCTGTCTCTCTCTACTGTCCACTCTGCCTTTCAAAAACGGCCGGCGCCGGCTCAGGTCCCGGGGCCCCGTCCACCCACGCCGGAGGTCCCCATGGCGCCCCCGGCTCTGGTCGGCCCCGGCCTGGCCGTGGCGGCATCGGGGGGGCACACCCGCCAGGCCGCGGTCTGAGCCCCCGCCCGGATCCCACACGAGGACGCGCGGCCCCCGTGGGCACCTCTGTTCTTCTGCTCCTCCTCCAGCAGCCGCCGGGTGCGAGCGATGTGGTCGTCCTTCAGCTCGAGCTGACACCTGAGAGACGGCGGGCGTGAGCGACGTGAGCGACTGAGCGATGTGAGGGACTGAGGGACGTGAGGGGCGTGAGGGACGTGAGGGACTGAGGGACGTGAGGGACTGAGGGACTGAGGGACTGAGGGACTGAGGGACTGAGGGACGTGAGGGACTGAGGGACGTGAGGGACTGAGGGACTGAGGGACTGAGGGACTGAGGGACTGAGGGACTGAGGGACGTGAGGGACTGAGGGACTGAGGGACTGAGGGACTGAGGGACTGAGGGACTGAGGGACTGAGGGACGTGAGGGACGTGAGGGACTGAGGGACTGAGGGACTGAGGGACTGAGGGACTGAGGGACTGAGGGACTGAGGGACTGAGGGACGTGAGGGACTGAGGGACGTGAGGGACTGAGGGACTGAGGGACTGAGGGACTGAGGGACTGAGGGACTGAGGGACGTGAGGGACTGAGGGACTGAGGGACGTGAGGGACTGAGGGACTGAGGGACTGAGGGACGTGAGGGACGTGAGGGACTGAGGGACTGAGGGACGTGAGGGACTGAGGGACTGAGGGACTGAGGGACTGAGGGACTGAGGGACTGAGGGACGTGAGGGACTGAGGGACGTGAGGGACGTGAGGGACTGAGGGACGTGAGGGACGTGAGGGACTGAGGGACTGAGGGACTGAGGGACTGAGGGACGTGAGGGACTGAGGGACTGAGGGACTGAGGGACTGAGGGACTGAGGGACGTGAGGGACTGAGGGACTGAGGGACGTGAGGGACTGAGGGACTGAGGGACTGAGGGACGTGAGGGACGTGAGGGACTGAGGGACGTGAGGGACGTGAGGGACGTGAGGGACTGAGGGACGTGAGGGACTGAGGGACTGAGGGACTGAGGGACTGAGGGACGTGAGGGACTGAGGGACTGAGGGACTGAGGGACTGAGGGACTGAGGGACTGAGGGACTGAGGGACTGAGGGACTGAGGGACGTGAGGGACTGAGGGACGTGAGGGACTGAGGGACTGAGGGACGTGAGGGACTGAGGGACGTGAGGGACTGAGGGACTGAGGGACTGAGGGACTGAGGGACTGAGGGACGTGAGGGACTGAGGGACGTGAGGGACTGAGGGACTGAGGGACTGAGGGACTGAGGGACGTGAGGGACTGAGGGACGTGAGGGACTGAGGGACTGAGGGACTGAGGGACGTGAGGGACTGAGGGACTGAGGGACTGAGGGACTGAGGGACTGAGGGACTGAGGGACGTGAGGGACTGAGGGACTGAGGGACGTGAGGGACGTGAGGGACTGAGGGACGTGAGGGACTGAGGGACTGAGGGACTGAGGGACTGAGGGACTGAGGGACGTGAGGGACTGAGGGACTGAGGGACTGAGGGACTGAGGGACTGAGGGACTGAGGGACTGAGGGACGTGAGGGACGTGAGGGACTGAGGGACTGAGGGACTGAGGGACTGAGGGACGTGAGGGACGTGAGGGACGTGAGGGACTGAGGGACTGAGGGACTGAGGGACGTGAGGGACTGAGGGACTGAGGGACTGAGGGACGTGAGGGACTGAGGGACTGAGGGACTGAGGGACTGAGGGACGTGAGGGACTGAGGGACTGAGGGACTGAGGGACTGAGGGACGTGAGGGACGTGAGGGACTGAGGGACGTGAGGGACTGAGGGACTGAGGGACGTGAGGGACTGAGGGACTGAGGGACTGAGGGACTGAGGGACTGAGGGACGTGAGGGACTGAGGGACTGAGGGACTGAGGGACTGAGGGACGTGAGGGACTGAGGGACTGAGGGACGTGAGGGACTGAGGGACTGAGGGACTGAGGGACGTGAGGGACGTGAGGGACTGAGGGACGTGAGGGACTGAGGGACTGAGGGACTGAGGGACTGAGGGACGTGAGGGACTGAGGGACGTGAGGGACTGAGGGACTGAGGGACTGAGGGACTGAGGGACTGAGGGACTGAGGGACGTGAGGGACTGAGGGACTGAGGGACTGAGGGACTGAGGGACTGAGGGACTGAGGGACTGAGGGACGTGAGGGACTGAGGGATGTGAGGGACTGAGGGACTGAGGGACTGAGGGACTGAGGGACTGAGGGACTGAGGGACGTGAGGGACTGAGGGACTGAGGGACTGAGGGACTGAGGGACTGAGGGACTGAGGGACTGAGGGACTGAGGGACTGAGGGACTGAGGGACTGAGGGACTGAGGGACTGAGGGACTGAGGGACTGAGGGACGTGAGGGACGTGAGGGACTGAGGGACTGAGGGACTGAGGGACTGAGGGACGTGAGGGACTGAGGGACGTGAGGGACTGAGGGACTGAGGGACTGAGGGACTGAGGGACGTGAGGGACTGAGGGACGTGAGGGACTGAGGGACTGAGGGACTGAGGGACTGAGGGACTGAGGGACTGAGGGACGTGAGGGACTGAGGGACTGAGGGACTGAGGGACTGAGGGACTGAGGGACTGAGGGACTGAGGGACGTGAGGGACTGAGGGACTGAGGGACGTGAGGGACTGAGGGACTGAGGGACTGAGGGACGTGAGGGACGTGAGGGACTGAGGGACGTGAGGGACGTGAGGGACTGAGGGACTGAGGGACTGAGGGACTGAGGGACGTGAGGGACGTGAGGGACGTGAGGGACTGAGGGACTGAGGGACTGAGGGACGTGAGGGACTGAGGGACGTGAGGGACGTGAGGGACCTGAGGGACGTGAGGGACGTGAGGGACGTGAGGGACGTGAGGGACGTGAGGGACTGAGGGACTGAGGGACTGAGGGACTGAGGGACTGAGGGACTGAGGGACGTGAGGGATTGAGGGACGTGAGGGACTGAGGGACGTGAGGGACTGAGGGACTGAGGGACTGAGGGACTGAGGGACGTGAGGGACTGAGGGACTGAGGGACTGAGGGACGTGAGGGACGTGAGGGACTGAGGGACTGAGGGACTGAGGGACTGAGGGACTGAGGGACTGAGGGACTGAGGGACTGAGGGACGTGAGGGACTGAGGGACTGAGGGACTGAGGGACGTGAGGGACTGAGGGACTGAGGGACGTGAGGGACGTGAGGGACGTGAGGGACGTGAGGGACTGAGGGACTGAGGGACGTGAGGGACGTGAGGGACTGAGGGACTGAGGGACTGAGGGACATGAGGGACTGAGGGACGTGAGGGACTGAGGGACTGAGGGACGTGAGGGACTGAGGGACTGAGGGACTGAGGGACTGAGGGACTGAGGGACTGAGGGACTGAGGGACTGAGGGACTGAGGGACTGAGGGACTGAGGGACGTGAGGGACTGAGGGACTGAGGGACTGAGGGACTGAGGGACTGAGGGACTGAGGGACTGAGGGACTGAGGGACTGAGGGACGTGAGGGACTGAGGGACGTGAGGGACGTGAGGGACTGAGGGACGTGAGGGACTGAGGGACTGAGGGACGTGAGGGACTGAGGGACGTGAGGGACTGAGGGACTGAGGGACGTGAGGGACTGAGGGACGTGAGGGACGTGAGGGACTGAGGGACGTGAGGGACGTGAGGGACTGAGGGACTGAGGGACTGAGGGACTGAGGGACTGAGGGACTGAGGGACTGAGGGACTGAGGGACTGAGGGACTGAGGGACTGAGGGACGTGAGGGACTGAGGGACTGAGGGACTGAGGGACTGAGGGACTGAGGGACTGAGGGACTGAGGGACTGAGGGACTGAGGGACTGAGGGACTGAGGGACGTGAGGGACTGAGGGACGTGAGGGACTGAGGGACGTGAGGGACTGAGGGACTGAGGGACTGAGGGACTGAGGGACTGAGGGACTGAGGGACGTGAGGGACTGAGGGACTGAGGGACTGAGGGACTGAGGGACTGAGGGACTGAGGGACGTGAGGGACGTGAGGGACTGAGGGACGTGAGGGACTGAGGGACTGAGGGACGTGAGGGACGTGAGGGACTGAGGGACTGAGGGACTGAGGGACGTGAGGGACTGAGGGACGTGAGGGACTGAGGGACTGAGGGACTGAGGGACTGAGGGACTGAGGGACTGAGGGACTGAGGGACTGAGGGACATGAGGGACTGAGGGACGTGAGGGACTGAGGGACTGAGGGACGTGAGGGACTGAGGGACTGAGGGACTGAGGGACTGAGGGACTGAGGGACTGAGGGACTGAGGGACGTGAGGGACTGAGGGACTGAGGGACGTGAGGGACTGAGGGACTGAGGGACTGAGGGACGTGAGGGACGTGAGGGACTGAGGGACGTGAGGGACGTGAGGGACGTGAGGGACTGAGGGACTGAGGGACTGAGGGACTGAGGGACGTGAGGGACTGAGGGACTGAGGGACGTGAGGGACTGAGGGACTGAGGGACTGAGGGACGTGAGGGACGTGAGGGACTGAGGGACTGAGGGACGTGAGGGGCGTGAGGGACTGAGGGACTGAGGGACTGAGGGACTGAGGGATGTGAGGGACTGAGGGACTGAGGGACTGAGGGACTGAGGGACTGAGGGACTGAGGGACTGAGGGACTGAGGGACTGAGGGACTGAGGGACTGAGGGACTGAGGGACGTGAGGGACTGAGGGACTGAGGGACGTGAGGGACTGAGGGACTGAGGGACTGAGGGACGTGAGGGACGTGAGGGACTGAGGGACGTGAGGGACGTGAGGGACGTGAGGGACTGAGGGACTGAGGGACTGAGGGACTGAGGGATGTGAGGGACTGAGGGACTGAGGGACTGAGGGACTGAGGGACTGAGGGACTGAGGGACTGAGGGACGTGAGGGACGTGAGGGACTGAGGGGCGTGAGGGACGTGAGGGACGTGAGGGACTGAGGGACTGAGGGACTGAGGGACGTGAGGGACCGAGGGACGTGAGGGACTGAGGGACTGAGGGACTGAGGGACTGAGGGACTGAGGGACTGAGGGACTGAGGGACTGAGGGACTGAGGGACTGAGGGACGTGAGGGACTGAGGGACTGAGGGACTGAGGGACTGAGGGACTGAGGGACGTGAGGGGCGTGAGGGACTGAGGGACTGAGGGACTGAGGGACGTGAGGGACTGAGGGACTGAGGGACGTGAGGGACTGAGGGATGTGAGGGACTGAGGGACTGAGGGACTGAGGGACTGAGGGACGTGAGGGACTGAGGGACTGAGGGACGTGAGGGACTGAGGGACTGAGGGACTGAGGGACGTGAGGGACGTGAGGGACTGAGGGACGTGAGGGACGTGAGGGACGTGAGGGACTGAGGGACTGAGGGACTGAGGGACTGAGGGATGTGAGGGACTGAGGGACTGAGGGACTGAGGGACTGAGGGACTGAGGGACTGAGGGACTGAGGGACGTGAGGGACGTGAGGGACTGAGGGGCGTGAGGGACGTGAGGGACGTGAGGGACTGAGGGACTGAGGGACTGAGGGACTGAGGGATGTGAGGGACTGAGGGACTGAGGGACTGAGGGACTGAGGGACTGAGGGACTGAGGGACTGAGGGACGTGAGGGACTGAGGGACTGAGGGACTGAGGGACTGAGGGACTGAGGGACGTGAGGGGCGTGAGGGACTGAGGGACTGAGGGACTGAGGGACGTGAGGGACTGAGGGACTGAGGGACGTGAGGGACTGAGGGATGTGAGGGACTGAGGGACTGAGGGACTGAGGGACTGAGGGACTGAGGGACTGAGGGATGTGAGGGACTGAGGGACTGAGGGACTGAGGGACTGAGGGACGTGAGGGACTGAGGGACTGAGGGACGTGAGGGGCGTGAGGGACTGAGGGACTGAGGGACTGAGGGACTGAGGGACTGAGGGACGTGAGGGACTGAGGGACGTGAGGGACTGAGGGACTGAGGGACTGAGGGACTGAGGGACTGAGGGACTGAGGGATGTGAGGGACTGAGGGGCGTGAGGGACTGAGGGACTGAGGGACGTGAGGGACTGAGGGACTGAGGGACTGAGGGACTGAGGGACGTGAGGGACTGAGGGACTGAGGGACTGAGGGATGTGAGGGACTGAGGGACTGAGGGACTGAGGGACTGAGGGACGTGAGGGACTGAGGGACGTGAGGGACTGAGGGACGTGAGGGACTGAGGGATGTGAGGGACTGAGGGACTGAGGGACTGAGGGACTGAGGGACTGAGGGACTGAGGGATGTGAGGGACTGAGGGGCGTGAGGGACTGAGGGACTGAGGGACGTGAGGGACTGAGGGACTGAGGGACTGAGGGACTGAGGGACTGAGGGACTGAGGGACTGAGGGACTGAGGGACTGAGGGACGTGAGGGACTGAGGGACGTGAGGGACGTGAGGGACTGAGGGACTGAGGGACGTGAGGGGCGTGAGGGACTGAGGGACTGAGGGACGTGAGGGACTGAGGGACGTGAGGGACTGAGGGACTGAGGGACTGAGGGACTGAGGGACTGAGGGACTGAGGGACGTGAGGGACTGAGGGACTGAGGGGCGTGAGGGACTGAGGGACTGAGGGACGTGAGGGACTGAGGGACTGAGGGACTGAGGGACTGAGGGACTGAGGGACTGAGGGACTGAGGGACTGAGGGACTGAGGGACTGAGGGACTGAGGGACGTGAGGGACTGAGGGACGTGAGGGACGTGAGGGACTGAGGGACTGAGGGACGTGAGGGGCGTGAGGGACTGAGGGACTGAGGGACGTGAGGGGCGTGAGGGACGTGAGGGACTGAGGGACTGAGGGACTGAGGGACTGAGGGACTGAGGGACTGAGGGACGTGAGGGACTGAGGGACTGAGGGGCGTGAGGGACTGAGGGACTGAGGGACGTGAGGGACTGAGGGACTGAGGGACTGAGGGACTGAGGGACTGAGGGACTGAGGGACTGAGGGACTGAGGGACTGAGGGACGTGAGGGACTGAGGGACGTGAGGGACGTGAGGGACTGAGGGACTGAGGGACGTGAGGGGCGTGAGGGACTGAGGGACTGAGGGACGTGAGGGACTGAGGGACGTGAGGGACTGAGGGACTGAGGGACTGAGGGATGTGAGGGACTGAGGGACTGAGGGACTGAGGGACTGAGGGACTGAGGGACGTGAGGGACTGAGGGACTGAGGGACTGAGGGACTGAGGGACTGAGGGACTGAGGGACTGAGGGACTGAGGGACTGAGGGACTGAGGGACTGAGGGACGTGAGGGGCGTGAGGGACTGAGGGACTGAGGGACTGAGGGACGTGAGGGACTGAGGGACTGAGGGACTGAGGGACTGAGGGATGTGAGGGACTGAGGGACTGAGGGACGTGAGGGACTGAGGGACTGAGGGACTGAGGGACTGAGGGACTGAGGGACTGAGGGACGTGAGGGACTGAGGGACGTGAGGGACGTGAGGGACTGAGGGACTGAGGGACTGAGGGACTGAGGGACTGAGGGACTGAGGGACGTGAGGGACTGAGGGACTGAGGGACTGAGGGACTGAGGGACTGAGGGACTGAGGGACGTGAGGGACTGAGGGACTGAGGGACTGAGGGACGTGAGGGACGTGAGGGACTGAGGGACTGAGGGACTGAGGGACTGAGGGACTGAGGGACTGAGGGACGTGAGGGACTGAGGGACTGAGGGACTGAGGGACGTGAGGGACGTGAGGGACTGAGGGACTGAGGGACTGAGGGACTGAGGGACTGAGGGACTGAGGGACTGAGGGACTGAGGGACTGAGGGACGTGAGGGGCGTGAGGGACTGAGGGACGTGAGGGACTGAGGGACGTGAGGGACTGAGGGACTGAGGGACTGAGGGACTGAGGGACGTGAGGGACTGAGGGACTGAGGGACGTGAGGGACTGAGGGACGTGAGGGACTGAGGGACTGAGGGACTGAGGGACGTGAGGGACGTGAGGGACTGAGGGACTGAGGGACTGAGGGACTGAGGGACTGAGGGACTGAGGGACTGAGGGACTGAGGGACTGAGGGACGTGAGGGGCGTGAGGGACTGAGGGACTGAGGGACGTGAGGGACTGAGGGACGTGAGGGACTGAGGGACTGAGGGACTGAGGGATGTGAGGGACTGAGGGACTGAGGGACTGAGGGACTGAGGGACTGAGGGACGTGAGGGACTGAGGGACTGAGGGACTGAGGGACTGAGGGACTGAGGGACTGAGGGACGTGAGGGACTGAGGGACTGAGGGACTGAGGGACGTGAGGGACGTGAGGGACTGAGGGACTGAGGGACTGAGGGACTGAGGGACTGAGGGACTGAGGGACTGAGGGACTGAGGGACGTGAGGGACTGAGGGACGTGAGGGACGTGAGGGACTGAGGGACTGAGGGACTGAGGGACTGAGGGACTGAGGGACTGAGGGACTGAGGGACTGAGGGACTGAGGGACTGAGGGACGTGAGGGACTGAGGGACGTGAGGGACGTGAGGGACTGAGGGACTGAGGGACTGAGGGACTGAGGGACTGAGGGACTGAGGGACTGAGGGACTGAGGGACTGAGGGACTGAGGGACTGAGGGACTGAGGGACTGAGGGACTGAGGGACTGAGGGACGTGAGGGACTGAGGGACTGAGGGACGTGAGGGACTGAGGGACTGAGGGACTGAGGGACGTGAGGGACTGAGGGACGTGAGGGACTGAGGGACGTGAGGGACTGAGGGACTGAGGGACGTGAGGGACTGAGGGACTGAGGGACTGAGGGACTGAGGGACTGAGGGACTGAGGGACTGAGGGACTGAGGGACTGAGGGACTGAGGGACTGAGGGACGTGAGGGGCGTGAGGGACTGAGGGACGTGAGGGACTGAGGGACTGAGGGACTGAGGGACTGAGGGACTGAGGGACTGAGGGACTGAGGGACTGAGGGACTGAGGGACGTGAGGGACTGAGGGACTGAGGGACTGAGGGACTGAGGGACGTGAGGGACTGAGGGACGTGAGGGACTGAGGGACTGAGGGACTGAGGGACTGAGGGACTGAGGGACTGAGGGACGTGAGGGGCGTGAGGGACTGAGGGACTGAGGGACTGAGGGACTGAGGGACTGAGGGACTGAGGGACTGAGGGACTGAGGGACTGAGGGACGTGAGGGACTGAGGGACGTGAGGGACTGAGGGACTGAGGGACTGAGGGACTGAGGGACTGAGGGATGTGAGGGACTGAGGGATGTGAGGGACTGAGGGATGTGAGGGACTGAGGGACTGAGGGACTGAGGGACGTGAGGGATGTGAGGGACTGAGGGACTGAGGGACTGAGGGACTGAGGGACTGAGGGACTGAGGGACTGAGGGACTGAGGGATGTGAGGGACTGAGGGACTGAGGGACTGAGGGACTGAGGGACTGAGGGACTGAGGGACTGAGGGACTGAGGGACTGAGGGACTGAGGGACGTGAGGGGCGTGAGGGACTGAGGGACGTGAGGGACTGAGGGACGTGAGGGACTGAGGGACTGAGGGACTGAGGGACTGAGGGACTGAGGGACTGAGGGACGTGAGGGACTGAGGGACGTGAGGGACTGAGGGACTGAGGGACTGAGGGACTGAGGGACGTGAGGGGCGTGAGGGACTGAGGGACTGAGGGACTGAGGGACTGAGGGACTGAGGGACGTGAGGGACTGAGGGACGTGAGGGACTGAGGGACTGAGGGACTGAGGGACTGAGGGACTGAGGGACTGAGGGACGTGAGGGACTGAGGGACTGAGGGGCGTGAGGGACTGAGGGACTGAGGGACGTGAGGGACTGAGGGACTGAGGGACTGAGGGACTGAGGGACTGAGGGACTGAGGGACTGAGGGACTGAGGGACTGAGGGACGTGAGGGACTGAGGGACGTGAGGGACGTGAGGGACTGAGGGACTGAGGGACGTGAGGGGCGTGAGGGACTGAGGGACTGAGGGACGTGAGGGGCGTGAGGGACTGAGGGACTGAGGGACTGAGGGACTGAGGGACTGAGGGACGTGAGGGACTGAGGGACTGAGGGACTGAGGGACTGAGGGACTGAGGGACTGAGGGACTGAGGGACTGAGGGACTGAGGGACTGAGGGACTGAGGGACGTGAGGGACTGAGGGACTGAGGGGCGTGAGGGACTGAGGGACTGAGGGACGTGAGGGACTGAGGGACTGAGGGACTGAGGGACTGAGGGACTGAGGGACTGAGGGACTGAGGGACGTGAGGGACTGAGGGACGTGAGGGACGTGAGGGACTGAGGGACTGAGGGACGTGAGGGGCGTGAGGGACGTGAGGGGCGTGAGGGACTGAGGGACTGAGGGATGTGAGGGACTGAGGGACTGAGGGACTGAGGGACTGAGGGACTGAGGGACGTGAGGGACTGAGGGACTGAGGGACTGAGGGACTGAGGGACTGAGGGACTGAGGGACTGAGGGACTGAGGGACTGAGGGACTGAGGGACGTGAGGGACTGAGGGACTGAGGGACTGAGGGACTGAGGGACTGAGGGACTGAGGGACTGAGGGACTGAGGGACTGAGGGACGTGAGGGACTGAGGGACTGAGGGACTGAGGGACTGAGGGACGTGAGGGACGTGAGGGGCGTGAGGGACTGAGGGACTGAGGGACTGAGGGACTGAGGGACTGAGGGACTGAGGGACTGAGGGACGTGAGGGACTGAGGGACTGAGGGACTGAGGGACTGAGGGACGTGAGGGACGTGAGGGGCGTGAGGGACTGAGGGACTGAGGGACTGAGGGACGTGAGGGACTGAGGGACTGAGGGACTGAGGGACTGAGGGATGTGAGGGACTGAGGGACTGAGGGACGTGAGGGACTGAGGGACTGAGGGACTGAGGGACTGAGGGACTGAGGGACTGAGGGACGTGAGGGACTGAGGGACGTGAGGGACGTGAGGGACTGAGGGACTGAGGGACGTGAGGGGCGTGAGGGACTGAGGGACTGAGGGACGTGAGGGACTGAGGGACGTGAGGGACTGAGGGACTGAGGGACTGAGGGATGTGAGGGACTGAGGGACTGAGGGACTGAGGGACTGAGGGACTGAGGGACGTGAGGGACTGAGGGACTGAGGGACTGAGGGACTGAGGGACTGAGGGACTGAGGGACGTGAGGGACTGAGGGACGTGAGGGACTGAGGGACTGAGGGACGTGAGGGACTGAGGGACTGAGGGACGTGAGGGACTGAGGGACTGAGGGACGTGAGGGACTGAGGGACTGAGGGACTGAGGGACGTGAGGGACGTGAGGGACTGAGGGACTGAGGGACTGAGGGACTGAGGGACTGAGGGACTGAGGGACGTGAGGGACTGAGGGACTGAGGGACTGAGGGACGTGAGGGACGTGAGGGACTGAGGGACTGAGGGACTGAGGGACTGAGGGACTGAGGGACTGAGGGACTGAGGGACTGAGGGACTGAGGGACGTGAGGGGCGTGAGGGACTGAGGGACGTGAGGGACTGAGGGACGTGAGGGACTGAGGGACTGAGGGACTGAGGGACTGAGGGACGTGAGGGACTGAGGGACTGAGGGACTGAGGGACGTGAGGGACTGAGGGACGTGAGGGACTGAGGGACTGAGGGACTGAGGGACTGAGGGACGTGAGGGACTGAGGGACTGAGGGACTGAGGGACTGAGGGACTGAGGGACTGAGGGACTGAGGGACTGAGGGACGTGAGGGACTGAGGGACGTGAGGGACTGAGGGACTGAGGGACTGAGGGACTGAGGGACGTGAGGGACTGAGGGACTGAGGGACTGAGGGACTGAGGGACTGAGGGACTGAGGGACTGAGGGACTGAGGGACGTGAGGGGCGTGAGGGACTGAGGGACGTGAGGGACTGAGGGACGTGAGGGACTGAGGGACTGAGGGACTGAGGGACTGAGGGACTGAGGGACGTGAGGGACTGAGGGACTGAGGGACTTAGGGACGTGAGGGACTGAGGGACGTGAGGGACTGAGGGACTGAGGGACTGAGGGACTGAGGGACTGAGGGACTGAGGGACGTGAGGGGCGTGAGGGACTGAGGGACTGAGGGACTGAGGGACTGAGGGACTGAGGGACTGAGGGACTGAGGGACTGAGGGACTGAGGGACGTGAGGGACGTGAGGGACTGAGGGACGTGAGGGACTGAGGGACTGAGGGACTGAGGGACTGAGGGACTGAGGGATGTGAGGGACTGAGGGATGTGAGGGACTGAGGGACTGAGGGACTGAGGGACGTGAGGGATGTGAGGGACTGAGGGATGTGAGGGACTGAGGGACTGAGGGACTGAGGGACGTGAGGGATGTGAGGGACTGAGGGACTGAGGGACTGAGGGACTGAGGGACTGAGGGACGTGAGGGACTGAGGGACTGAGGGACTGAGGGACTGAGGGACTGAGGGACTGAGGGACTGAGGGACTGAGGGACTGAGGGATGTGAGGGACTGAGGGACTGAGGGACTGAGGGACTGAGGGACTGAGGGACTGAGGGACTGAGGGACTGAGGGACTGAGGGACTGAGGGACGTGAGGGGCGTGAGGGACTGAGGGACGTGAGGGACTGAGGGACGTGAGGGACTGAGGGACTGAGGGACTGAGGGACTGAGGGACTGAGGGACTGAGGGACGTGAGGGACTGAGGGACGTGAGGGACTGAGGGACGTGAGGGGCGTGAGGGACTGAGGGACTGAGGGACTGAGGGACTGAGGGACTGAGGGACTGAGGGACTGAGGGACTGAGGGACTGAGGGACTGAGGGACTGAGGGACTGAGGGACTGAGGGACTGAGGGACTGAGGGACTGAGGGACTGAGGGACGTGAGGGGCGTGAGGGACTGAGGGACTGAGGGACTGAGGGACTGAGGGACTGAGGGACTGAGGGACTGAGGGACTGAGGGACTGAGGGACGTGAGGGACTGAGGGACTGAGGGACTGAGGGACTGAGGGACTGAGGGATGTGAGGGACTGAGGGATGTGAGGGACTGAGGGACTGAGGGACTGAGGGACGTGAGGGATGTGAGGGACTGAGGGACGTGAGGGACTGAGGGACTGAGGGACTGAGGGACTGAGGGACGTGAGGGACGTGAGGGACTGAGGGACTGAGGGACTGAGGGACTGAGGGACTGAGGGACTGAGGGACTGAGGGACTGAGGGACGTGAGGGACTGAGGGACTGAGGGACTGAGGGACTGAGGGACTGAGGGACTGAGGGACTGAGGGACTGAGGGACTGAGGGATGTGAGGGACTGAGGGACTGAGGGACTGAGGGACGTGAGGGACTGAGGGACTGAGGGACTGAGGGACTGAGGGACTGAGGGACTGAGGGACTGAGGGACTGAGGGATGTGAGGGACTGAGGGACTGAGGGACTGAGGGACTGAGGGACTGAGGGACTGAGGGACTGAGGGACTGAGGGACTGAGGGACTGAGGGACTGAGGGACTGAGGGACGTGAGGGGCGTGAGGGACTGAGGGACGTGAGGGACTGAGGGACGTGAGGGACTGAGGGACTGAGGGACTGAGGGACTGAGGGACTGAGGGACTGAGGGACGTGAGGGACTGAGGGACGTGAGGGACTGAGGGACTGAGGGACTGAGGGACTGAGGGACTGAGGGACTGAGGGACGTGAGGGGCGTGAGGGACTGAGGGACTGAGGGACTGAGGGACTGAGGGACTGAGGGACTGAGGGACTGAGGGACTGAGGGACTGAGGGACTGAGGGACGTGAGGGACTGAGGGACTGAGGGACTGAGGGACTGAGGGACTGAGGGATGTGAGGGACTGAGGGATGTGAGGGACTGAGGGACTGAGGGACTGAGGGACGTGAGGGATGTGAGGGACTGAGGGACGTGAGGGACTGAGGGACTGAGGGACTGAGGGACTGAGGGACGTGAGGGATGTGAGGGACTGAGGGACTGAGGGACTGAGGGACTGAGGGACTGAGGGACGTGAGGGACTGAGGGACTGAGGGACTGAGGGACTGAGGGACTGAGGGACTGAGGGACTGAGGGACTGAGGGACTGAGGGATGTGAGGGACTGAGGGACTGAGGGACTGAGGGACTGAGGGACTGAGGGATGTGAGGGACTGAGGGACTGAGGGACTGAGGGACTGAGGGACGTGAGGGATGTGAGGGACTGAGGGACTGAGGGACTGAGGGACTGAGGGACTGAGGGACGTGAGGGACTGAGGGACTGAGGGACTGAGGGACTGAGGGACTGAGGGACGTGAGGGACTGAGGGACTGAGGGACTGAGGGACGTGAGGGATGTGAGGGACTGAGGGACTGAGGGACGTGAGGGACGTGAGGGACTGAGGGACTGAGGGACTGAGGGACTGAGGGACTGAGGGACTGAGGGACGTGAGGGACTGAGGGACTGAGGGACTGAGGGACTGAGGGATGTGAGGGACTGAGGGACTGAGGGACGTGAGGGACGTGAGGGACTGAGGGACTGAGGGACGTGAGGGACTGAGGGACTGAGGGACGTGAGGGGCGTGAGGGACTGAGGGACTGAGGGACTGAGGGACTGAGGGACTGAGGGACTGAGGGACTGAGGGACTGAGGGATGTGAGGGACTGAGGGACTGAGGGACGTGAGGGACGTGAGGGACTGAGGGACTGAGGGACGTGAGGGACTGAGGGACTGAGGGACGTGAGGGGCGTGAGGGACTGAGGGACTGAGGGACTGAGGGACTGAGGGACTGAGGGACTGAGGGACTGAGGGACTGAGGGATGTGAGGGACTGAGGGACTGAGGGACGTGAGGGATGTGAGGGACTGAGGGACTGAGGGACTGAGGGACTGAGGGACTGAGGGACGTGAGGGACTGAGGGACTGAGGGACTGAGGGACTGAGGGACTGAGGGACGTGAGGGACTGAGGGACTGAGGGACTGAGGGACGTGAGGGATGTGAGGGACTGAGGGACTGAGGGACGTGAGGGACGTGAGGGACTGAGGGACTGAGGGACTGAGGGACTGAGGGACTGAGGGACTGAGGGACGTGAGGGACTGAGGGACTGAGGGACTGAGGGACTGAGGGATGTGAGGGACTGAGGGACTGAGGGACGTGAGGGACGTGAGGGACTGAGGGACTGAGGGACGTGAGGGACTGAGGGACTGAGGGACGTGAGGGGCGTGAGGGACTGAGGGGACTGAGGGACTGAGGGACTGAGGGACTGAGGGACGTGAGGGACTGAGGGACGTGAGGGACTGAGGGACTGAGGGACTGAGGGACTGAGGGATGTGAGGGACTGAGGGACTGAGGGACTGAGGGACTGAGGGACGTGAGGGACTGAGGGACTGAGGGACGTGAGGGGCGTGAGGGACTGAGGGACTGAGGGACTGAGGGACTGAGGGACTGAGGGACGTGAGGGACTGAGGGACTGAGGGACTGAGGGACTGAGGGACTGAGGGACTGAGGGACTGAGGGACGTGAGGGACTGAGGGACGTGAGGGACGTGAGGGACTGAGGGACTGAGGGACGTGAGGGGCGTGAGGGACTGAGGGACTGAGGGACGTGAGGGACTGAGGGACGTGAGGGACTGAGGGACTGAGGGACTGAGGGACTGAGGGACTGAGGGACTGAGGGACGTGAGGGACTGAGGGACTGAGGGGCGTGAGGGACTGAGGGACTGAGGGACGTGAGGGACTGAGGGACTGAGGGACTGAGGGACTGAGGGACTGAGGGACTGAGGGACTGAGGGACTGAGGGACTGAGGGACTGAGGGACGTGAGGGACTGAGGGACGTGAGGGACGTGAGGGACTGAGGGACTGAGGGACGTGAGGGGCGTGAGGGACTGAGGGACTGAGGGACGTGAGGGGCGTGAGGGACGTGAGGGACTGAGGGACTGAGGGACTGAGGGACTGAGGGACTGAGGGACTGAGGGACGTGAGGGACTGAGGGACTGAGGGGCGTGAGGGACTGAGGGACTGAGGGACGTGAGGGACTGAGGACTGAGGGACTGAGGGACTGAGGGACTGAGGGACTGAGGGACTGAGGGACTGAGGGACTGAGGGACGTGAGGGACTGAGGGACGTGAGGGACGTGAGGGACTGAGGGACTGAGGGACGTGAGGGGCGTGAGGGACTGAGGGACTGAGGGACGTGAGGGACTGAGGGACGTGAGGGACTGAGGGACTGAGGGACTGAGGGATGTGAGGGACTGAGGGACTGAGGGACTGAGGGACTGAGGGACTGAGGGACGTGAGGGACTGAGGGACTGAGGGACTGAGGGACTGAGGGACTGAGGGACTGAGGGACTGAGGGACTGAGGGACTGAGGGACGTGAGGGGCGTGAGGGACTGAGGGACTGAGGGACTGAGGGACGTGAGGGACTGAGGGACTGAGGGACTGAGGGACTGAGGGATGTGAGGGACTGAGGGACTGAGGGACGTGAGGGACTGAGGGACTGAGGGACTGAGGGACTGAGGGACTGAGGGACTGAGGGACGTGAGGGACTGAGGGACGTGAGGGACGTGAGGGACTGAGGGACTGAGGGACTGAGGGACTGAGGGACTGAGGGACGTGAGGGACTGAGGGACTGAGGGACTGAGGGACTGAGGGACTGAGGGACTGAGGGACGTGAGGGACTGAGGGACTGAGGGACTGAGGGACGTGAGGGACGTGAGGGACTGAGGGACTGAGGGACTGAGGGACTGAGGGACTGAGGGACTGAGGGACGTGAGGGACTGAGGGACTGAGGGACTGAGGGACGTGAGGGACGTGAGGGACTGAGGGACTGAGGGACTGAGGGACTGAGGGACTGAGGGACTGAGGGACTGAGGGACTGAGGGACTGAGGGACGTGAGGGGCGTGAGGGACTGAGGGACGTGAGGGACTGAGGGACGTGAGGGACTGAGGGACTGAGGGACTGAGGGACTGAGGGACGTGAGGGACTGAGGGACTGAGGGACGTGAGGGACTGAGGGACGTGAGGGACTGAGGGACTGAGGGACTGAGGGACGTGAGGGACGTGAGGGACTGAGGGACTGAGGGACTGAGGGACTGAGGGACTGAGGGACTGAGGGACTGAGGGACTGAGGGACTGAGGGACGTGAGGGGCGTGAGGGACTGAGGGACTGAGGGACGTGAGGGACTGAGGGACGTGAGGGACTGAGGGACTGAGGGACTGAGGGATGTGAGGGACTGAGGGACTGAGGGACTGAGGGACTGAGGGACTGAGGGACGTGAGGGACTGAGGGACTGAGGGACTGAGGGACTGAGGGACTGAGGGACTGAGGGACGTGAGGGACTGAGGGACTGAGGGACTGAGGGACGTGAGGGACGTGAGGGACTGAGGGACTGAGGGACTGAGGGACTGAGGGACTGAGGGACTGAGGGACGTGAGGGACTGAGGGACTGAGGGACTGAGGGACGTGAGGGACGTGAGGGACTGAGGGACTGAGGGACTGAGGGACTGAGGGACTGAGGGACTGAGGGACTGAGGGACTGAGGGACTGAGGGACGTGAGGGGCGTGAGGGGCGTGAGGGACTGAGGGACTGAGGGACTGAGGGACTGAGGGACTGAGGGACGTGAGGGACTGAGGGACTGAGGGACGTGAGGGACTGAGGGACTGAGGGACTGAGGGACTGAGGGACGTGAGGGACTGAGGGACTGAGGGGACTGAGGGACGTGAGGGACTGAGGGACGTGAGGGACTGAGGGACTGAGGGACTGAGGGACTGAGGGACGTGAGGGACTGAGGGACTGAGGGACTGAGGGACTGAGGGACTGAGGGACTGAGGGACTGAGGGACTGAGGGACTGAGGGACTGAGGGACTGAGGGACGTGAGGGGCGTGAGGGACTGAGGGACGTGAGGGACTGAGGGACTGAGGGACTGAGGGACGTGAGGGACTGAGGGACTGAGGGACTGAGGGACTGAGGGACTGAGGGACTGAGGGACTGAGGGACTGAGGGACGTGAGGGACTGAGGGACGTGAGGGACTGAGGGACTGAGGGACTGAGGGACTGAGGGACTGAGGGACTGAGGGACGTGAGGGGCGTGAGGGACTGAGGGACTGAGGGACTGAGGGACTGAGGGACTGAGGGACTGAGGGACTGAGGGACTGAGGGACTGAGGGACGTGAGGGACTGAGGGACTGAGGGACTGAGGGACTGAGGGACTGAGGGATGTGAGGGACTGAGGGATGTGAGGGACTGAGGGACTGAGGGACTGAGGGACGTGAGGGATGTGAGGGACTGAGGGACTGAGGGACTGAGGGACTGAGGGACTGAGGGACTGAGGGACTGAGGGACTGAGGGATGTGAGGGACTGAGGGACTGAGGGACTGAGGGACTGAGGGACTGAGGGACTGAGGGACTGAGGGACTGAGGGACTGAGGGACTGAGGGACTGAGGGACGTGAGGGGCGTGAGGGACTGAGGGACGTGAGGGACTGAGGGACGTGAGGGACTGAGGGACTGAGGGACTGAGGGACTGAGGGACTGAGGGACTGAGGGACGTGAGGGACTGAGGGACGTGAGGGACTGAGGGACTGAGGGACTGAGGGACTGAGGGACGTGAGGGGCGTGAGGGACTGAGGGACTGAGGGACTGAGGGACTGAGGGACTGAGGGACGTGAGGGACTGAGGGACGTGAGGGACTGAGGGACTGAGGGACTGAGGGACTGAGGGACTGAGGGACTGAGGGACGTGAGGGACTGAGGGACTGAGGGGCGTGAGGGACTGAGGGACTGAGGGACGTGAGGGACTGAGGGACTGAGGGACTGAGGGACTGAGGGACTGAGGGACTGAGGGACTGAGGGACTGAGGGACTGAGGGACTGAGGGACTGAGGGACTGAGGGACGTGAGGGACTGAGGGACGTGAGGGACGTGAGGGACTGAGGGACTGAGGGACGTGAGGGGCGTGAGGGACTGAGGGACTGAGGGACGTGAGGGGCGTGAGGGACGTGAGGGACTGAGGGACTGAGGGACTGAGGGACTGAGGGACTGAGGGACTGAGGGACGTGAGGGACTGAGGGACTGAGGGGCGTGAGGGACTGAGGGACTGAGGGACGTGAGGGACTGAGGGACTGAGGGACTGAGGGACTGAGGGACTGAGGGACTGAGGGACTGAGGGACGTGAGGGACTGAGGGACGTGAGGGACGTGAGGGACTGAGGGACTGAGGGACGTGAGGGGCGTGAGGGACGTGAGGGGCGTGAGGGACGTGAGGGGCGTGAGGGACGTGAGGGACTGAGGGACGTGAGGGACTGAGGGACGTGAGGGACTGAGGGACTGAGGGACTGAGGGATGTGAGGGACTGAGGGACTGAGGGACTGAGGGACTGAGGGACTGAGGGACTGAGGGACTGAGGGACTGAGGGACTGAGGGACTGAGGGACTGAGGGACTGAGGGACGTGAGGGACTGAGGGACGTGAGGGACTGAGGGACTGAGGGACTGAGGGACTGAGGGACTGAGGGACTGAGGGACTGAGGGACGTGAGGGACTGAGGGACTGAGGGACTGAGGGACTGAGGGACGTGAGGGACGTGAGGGGCGTGAGGGACTGAGGGACTGAGGGACTGAGGGACTGAGGGACTGAGGGACTGAGGGACTGAGGGACGTGAGGGACTGAGGGACTGAGGGACTGAGGGACTGAGGGACGTGAGGGACGTGAGGGGCGTGAGGGACTGAGGGACTGAGGGACTGAGGGACGTGAGGGACTGAGGGACTGAGGGACTGAGGGACTGAGGGATGTGAGGGACTGAGGGACTGAGGGACGTGAGGGACTGAGGGACTGAGGGACTGAGGGACTGAGGGACTGAGGGACTGAGGGACGTGAGGGACTGAGGGACGTGAGGGACGTGAGGGACTGAGGGACTGAGGGACGTGAGGGGCGTGAGGGACTGAGGGACTGAGGGACGTGAGGGACTGAGGGACGTGAGGGACTGAGGGACTGAGGGACTGAGGGATGTGAGGGACTGAGGGACTGAGGGACTGAGGGACTGAGGGACTGAGGGACGTGAGGGACTGAGGGACTGAGGGACTGAGGGACTGAGGGACTGAGGGACTGAGGGACGTGAGGGACTGAGGGACGTGAGGGACTGAGGGACTGAGGGACTGAGGGACTGAGGGACTGAGGGACTGAGGGACTGAGGGACGTGAGGGACTGAGGGACTGAGGGACTGAGGGACTGAGGGACTGAGGGACTGAGGGACGTGAGGGACTGAGGGACGTGAGGGACTGAGGGACTGAGGGACTGAGGGACTGAGGGACGTGAGGGACTGAGGGACTGAGGGACTGAGGGACTGAGGGACTGAGGGACTGAGGGACTGAGGGACTGAGGGACGTGAGGGACTGAGGGACTGAGGGACTGAGGGACTGAGGGACTGAGGGACCGAGGGACGTGAGGGACTGAGGGACGTGAGGGACTGAGGGACTGAGGGACTGAGGGACTGAGGGACTGAGGGACGTGAGGGACTGAGGGACTGAGGGACGTGAGGGACTGAGGGACTGAGGGACTGAGGGACTGAGGGACTGAGGGACCGAGGGACGTGAGGGACTGAGGGACTGAGGGACTGAGGGACGTGAGGGACTGAGGGACTGAGGGACGTGAGGGACTGAGGGACTGAGGGACGTGAGGGACTGAGGGACTGAGGGGCGTGAGGGGCGTGAGGGACGTGAGCGACGCCGGCACACGCGGCCCCGGGCTGCTCCACCGGGGCCCAGGCCGCGAACCACGAGAGAGATGACTCCACACGGACAACCCCGTCCACACGGACGACCCCGTCCACACGGACGACACAGACAACCCCATCCACACAGACGACCCCGTCCACACAGACCCCGTCCACACAGACGACCCCATCGGCCTCCGCCCCGCCCCCCCCACCCCGGTCAAGCCCCTCCCCCCGGCCAGCGTGCACACTCACCGCAGGAGTTCGCTCCGGAGCCGCTGGTCGAAGGTCTCCTCCGCGCGCTGCACCGCCTGCTCCCGGCGCCCGAGCGCGTCGCCCGCGCGTCTGCTGTTCTCCTCCTGGAGCCTCCGGTCCCTGAAACGGACGAGAACGAGGCCATCGGCCGCGACGTCGGAAATCACGCACCGAGGCGAAAGATGGCCGCCATCTCCCTCCCAAGATGGCCGCCATCTCCCAAGATGGCCACCCTCTCACTCCCCAGATGGCCGCCTCCAGGGCCACAGCAGAGATAGACAGAGAGAAAGGTCTTCCTTTGCCATTGGTTCACCCTCCAAGATGGCCGCCGCCTCACTCCCAAGATGGCCACCCTCTCACACCCAAGATGGCCGCCACCCCCGCACCACTTACAGCTCGAAGGCCTCGGCCCGCTGCCTCAGCTCCGCCTCTCGCCCTCTCAGCACCTCCATGTCTCTCAGCAGAAGCTGCCTCTGGGCATAAATTTCTTTGGCTTCAATCTGCATTGGGAAACGTTGACTTTGAGCGAACGAAAAAACAAGACGGAGTCGCCACGGTGACGCTCCAGCCGGGTCTTGAAGCACAGTGTTTTTTTTTTTTTTTTTTTTGGACAGGCAGAGTGGACAGTAGAGGGAGACAGAGAGAAAGGTCTTCCTTTTTGCCGTTGGTTCACCCTCCAAGATGGCCGCCGTCTCGCTCCCAAGATGGCCGCCGTCTCGCTCCCAAGATGGCTGCCATCTGCCAAGATGGCCACCTCCCGGGCCACAGCAGAGAGCTGGCCTGGAAGAGGGGCAACCGGGACAGAATCCGGCGCCCCGACCGGGACCAGAACCCGGGGTGCCGGCGCCGCAGGGCGGAGGATCAGCCTGTGGAGCCGCGGCGCCGGCCGCCATCCTTCCGTTCCGACCCCCGGTCCCAGCCGCTCCTGTCTGCTGGGCCCTGGTTCCACCCCCCACCCCGGCTCAGTCCTGCATGCGGATTCAGCCCGCCGACAATGAAGGCGACGCCTGCTCCGGCGGCCATCTTAGAACCCTCACCTCCTGGTGCCTCCTGACGCTCTCGACCATTTCCTTCTCCCGGGCGACGAGGGACGCGGATTTCGCGCGCCAGGCCGTCTCCAGTCCAGCCCGGACCTCGGCCAACGCCTTCTCGTGCCTCCGCTTCTCCTCCATCTTGATCTTTGCGATCTCGGTCTCTCTCAGGTAGCTCAGCTGCGAATCGATCACGAGATATTGATTTTGTTTATCGATTCCTGGAGACACAAACGCTCTGTCCGCGGCCGGGCCGAGATCGGGCAGCAATGATGGTCACCAGCGCCGAGATCGGGCTCACCCGCTGGCCCAGCTCCGCCCGCAGCCGCTCCTCGACGTCTCTCTTGTATTCGTTCAATTTTGTCTCCAAAGACTCCGCCCTCGGACGCTGAGCGCGCTGATCCGCAAACGCGTCGTCGATCAGCTGTAGCTTCTCGGCTACCGGAAAAATAACACAAAAAAAATAATAAATAAATAACACACACACAAAAAATAACACACACACACACACACACACACACAAAAACCACAAAAAAAAAAAAAAAAAACCACATTGAATTAGGAGCTATGACCCCGGGCAGGCGCACGCACGGCCCCAGAGAACCGCGACGTCCACATGGAGGGAAAGGGGAGGGGCGGAGCAAGGGGGCCGGACGTCCCGCACTGGAATCCAGGCGATCGGTTAACAAGACTCACGGCAAAACTTTCAGATTTTCTTTTTTTAAAAATTTTTTTGGACAGGCAGAGTGGACAGTGAGAGAGACAGAGAGAAAGGTCTTCCTTTGCCATTGGTTCAGCCTCCAAGATGGCCGCCATCTCCCAAGATGGCCACCATCTCACTCCCAAGATGGCTGCCATCTGCCCAGATGGCCACGAAATCTATTATTTATATCATTTTCAACAGCTGTTTCCCACGCTTACCGAGCACAAAACACAGGGCAGGATTACTATTATTGTATTATTATATTATTGTATACTACATATTATATATATCATTATATATGTTATATATGTTATATATATGTCATATATAATTATTATGTATATGTTATACATATTACACATATTACTATACGTATGTTATATATATTATATGTTATTACATGTTACATATATTATATATTATTATATAATATATATTATTACTATATATGTTATATACATTATTGTTGCATATATGTTGTATATGTTATATGTTATTATGTTATATATTATGTATATTATTATATAATACATGTTATTATGTTATACATATTGTACACATTATTGTTACATGTTACATATATTATATTATATATGCTATATACTATATATGTTATATGTTATTATATATGTGTTATATATATTATATATTATTATATAATACATATTATTATGTTGTATATATTATATACATTATTACATATATGTTATATATTGTATATATTATTATATATTACATATTATATATTAAGTTATGTATTACATGTAATTATGTTATATATATTATATACATTATTATTATATATATGCTACATATATCATATATCATTATATATTATGTGTATTATATGTGTATTATTACATGTATGTTATATATATTATATACATCACATACATGTATCTGGTCACTCCCAGAACGCAGGGCACACGCGGTCCTTCGGGTCCACGCACGGTTTGGCCGCGGAGCCCCGGCGTCCACGAGGACCAGGATGACAGTGGACGGCGCCCCCCACTGGCCCCTCCCGGACACATCAATGCCAGCAAAAATCCCTCCCCGCGCCCCCTGCCGGCGGTGTCGCCACAGCCACCGCGGACACCCATGGGGTCACCCAGACCAACGACGCAGCGGGGGCGGGGGCGGGCGTTACCGAGAGAGTCCTTGTCCGGCGCGGGCGCGTCCGTCTGGGTCGCCACGGCGCGGGTCTCTCGGGCCTGGTGCTGCTCCGCCAGTTCTCTCAGGAATTCCACGAGGAAACCTGGACCGCGCGGTGGACAGCGTCGGACCTCACGCGGCCAAGCCCGGCGCCTGCTCACGCAACCTTTGCCGTGGGTTCACCCTCCAAGATGGCTGCCGTCTTGCTCCCAAGATGGCCGCCACCTCACTCCCAAGATGGCCGCCGTCTTGCTCCCAAGATGGCCGCCACCTCACTCCCAAGATGGCCGCCGTCTCACTCCCAAGATGGCCGCTGCCTCACTCCCAGCACCTCCACCCCCACCCGGGAAAAACGACACAGAAACGCTATTTTATACAAAAGTAGGCTCGTACCTTTTCTATTTTCTTTGTCAACTCCAGAAATCTGCAAGAAGAAAATAGTTTTTTATTCTTCTACTCAACCGTAACGGACAGACCGACGCCGGCCGCAGGGCGGGACGACCCTACCAGGGACTCGTAGAGCCGGGACGCGGGGTCGACTCTGACGAGCTGTAGCAGATCCTGCATAGTGAAGACCTTAGGGGGGAAAAAAAAAAAAAAAACAAAGAATGAGGCGGACGTGTTTACCGCGTTAAATGATAAATTAAGACGTTTCTATGAAATGAACCGTCGTGCTTGAGATAATTACGCTAATAACGCAAAACTAGAACCCAGGCTAGTGAGGACGTAATGAATACACGGAGGTTAAGAGGGCCCAAGATGGCTGCCATCTCCCAAGATGGCCGCCTCCCGGGCCACAGCAGAGTTAGACAGTGAGAGAGAGAGAGAGAAAGGTCTTCCTTTTCCGTTGGTTCACCCTCCAAGATGGCCGCCATCTCACTCCCAAGATGGCTGCCACCTCACTCCCAAGATGGCCGCCTCCCGGGACACAGCAGAGTTAGACAGTGAAAGAGAGAGAGACAGAGAGAAAGGTCTTCCTTTACTGTTGGTTCACCCTCCAAGATGGCCACCGTCTCGCTCCCAAGATGGCCGCCACCTCACTCCCAAGATGGCCACTCTCTCACTCCCAAGATGGCCGCTACCCGGGACACAGCAGAGATAGACAGTGAAAGAGAGAGAGAGAGAGAGAGACAGCACGGGCGCCGTGGGAAGCCGTGTCTCACACACACACTGCTATGGCGCCATCTACCGCGTCTGCCCTGACCCGCTGGTAACACGTGTTTCCAGACGGTTTTGTATCATCACAAAGCTCACGGACGACAGAGACGAATTCCTAACGCTGACAAACAAAACGTGGTTGTTAACGGAGAAATGCAGCCATGTTGGAGCTTCAAATTTTCATTCAAATAATGTCATGATTCTCATTTCCTTTAAAAAAATAAAAATTTTTTTGGGTGAGAGAGGAGTGAACGAAAGAAACGGCCCGGCCCAACGCATACATTTGACAGGAGGAATTGTGTCCGTGTGTGGGGGAGGGGCAGAATTGTGTCCATGTGTGGGGGAGGGGCAGAATTGTGTGCATGTGTGGGGGGAGGGGCAGAACTGTGTCCATGTGTGGGGGAGGGGCAGAATTGTCCGTGTGTTGGGGGTGGGGCCACAGGTCCATGCCAACTCCTTGCAGTCACCAATTAATTTTGCTATGAACCTGCAACTGCTCTACGATGATAGAAAAGTCTATTAACACAAACACACAGTTACAAACACACAGTTAAACACACAGACACACACACACACAGTTAAACACACAGACACACACACACAAACACACACACAGAGTTAAACACACACACACACGGTTCGCCACGTCTGCCTTCAAAGTGACAGACGGTTGGGGCCGGCGCTGTGGCACAGCGGGTGAACGCCCCGGCCTGCAGCGCCCACATCCCACACGGGCGCGGGTTCGAGTCCCGGCTGCTCCTCTTCCGGTCCAGCTCCGTGCTGTGGCCCGGGAGGGCAGCAGACGACGGCCCACGTCCTGGGGCCCCCGCGCCTGCCATGGGAGCCCCGGGAGAAGCTCCCGGCGCCGGATCGGCGCGGCTCCGGCCGCTGTGGCCGTCTGGGGAGCGAACCGGCGGGTGGAAGACGTCTCCCGCGCTCTCCCCCCGCACCTCTGCCTCCCCAATAATTCTTTAAAAAAAATAAAGGAAATGTCTTAGCGCTCGACAATCTCACGGCTTTAAAAATCACCTATTTCTCGCTTCTTTTACAAAATTTTTTCCTCTCAAAAAATTTTACTTGGGAGCGAGACGGCGGCCATCTTGGGAGTGAGACGGCGGCCATCTTGGGAGTGAGACGGTGGCCATCTTGGGGGGTGAACCAACGGCAAAAAGGAAGACCTTTCTCTCTGTCTCTCTCACTGTCTAACTCTGCTGTGTCCTGGGAGGCGGCCATGTTGGGAGATGGCAGCCATCTTGGGAGTGAGGTGGCGGCCATCTTGGGAGAGAGACGGCGGCCATCTTGGGAGTGAGATGGCGGCCATCTTGGGGGGTGAACCAACAGCCAAAAGGAAGACCTTTCTGTCTCTCTACTGTCCACTCTGTCAAAATTAAAAAAAAAAAAAAAAAAAAGGAATTCAAAACCAGGAAAACACAGACTTTACCTTCTCTTTGGCCAAGCCGCTCTCGGGGAAGAACACCGACAGCGAGTACTCGTAGCCGCACGTCCGCAGGTGGTCGGCCACGAGCGCGTTGGAGGCTCCCAGGAGCAGGGCGCTGCCCTCCACGGGGACCGAGCGGGGCCGCAGCTCCCCGCGCAGCACCGGGCCCATCAGCTCGTGCACCAGCAGGTTCCGGAGCTGCGTCTGCTCGGGACAAAGACGGACACGGTGACACACAGGACGGGCGGATTACGGGATTACGATGACACACATGACGGGCGGATTACGGGATTACGACGGAGATTACGGGATTACGACTGACAGACTATGGGATTATCTCAGCGGAGGGGCACGCAGGCTCGGCTCGTTACCGGGAACCCTTCCGTCTCCCGGAGGGCTCCAGACCACGGCCAGGCGCCAGGGGTCTCCTGTGTGATCTTTCCCGTGGGACGACCACGTGGGCCGTGGGGAAGGTTCTCGTTTCCCAGCTTCCCCGGGAACTGGGAGTCGGCCGACTTGTGGACCTTTTTTTTCTCTTAGCGGCTTAATAGAATATCGGCCGGCGCCGCGGCTCACTAGGCTAATCCTCCGCCTTGCGGCGCCAGCACACCGGGTTCTAGTCCCGGTCGGGGCACCGATCCTGTCCGGTTGCCCCTCTTCCAGGCCAGCTCTCTGCTGTGGCCAGGAGGCGGCCATCTTGGGAGTGAGGCGGCGGCCATCTTGGGAGTGAAACAGCGGCCATCTTGGAGGGCGAACCAATAGCAAAAGGAAGACCTTTCTCTCTGTCTCCCTCTACTGTCCACCCTGCCTGTCAAAAATTAAAAAAAATAAAATAAAATAAAGTTGAGGGGGGGTCTACGCTGCGGCACGGAGCCCAACACCGCGGCCCGTGGCGCCCACACCCCACACGGAGCCGGGTCGCGCTCCAGCTACCTCGCTCCCCGCTAACGGCCTGGGGAAGGCGGTCCGCGACGGCCCGAGCGTCCGAGCCCACGCGGGAGACGCGGGTGAAGCCCCCGGGCTCAGCCCGGCCCAGCCCCCGCCGTCGCAGCCATCGGGAGAGACGGACTCCCCTCTGTCTCTGCCTCCCTGACTCTTACAAATAAAAAGAAAAAAAAATCTTAAAAAAAAAATAATTAAAAATTAAAAGAAAAGAAAATCTTAAAAAAAAAAATTTAAAAAAAAATTAAAAATTAAAAGAAAAGAAAATCTTTAAAAAAAATTAAAAATTTAAAGAAAAAAAATCTTTAAAAAAAATTAAAAATTAAAAGAAAAAAAATCTTTAAAAAAAATTAAAAATTTAAAGAAAAAAAATCTTTAAAAAAAATTAAAAATTTAAAGAAAAAAAATCTTTAAAAAAAATTAAAAATTAAAAGAAAAAAAATCTTTAAAAAAATTAAAAATTAAAAGAAAAAAAATTAAGGAACTAAGCCCGCAGCACCATGGACAAGGTGGACTAAGCCCGCAGCACCGTGGACAAGGAGGACTAAGCCCGCAGCACCACTGAGTCGGGGTCAGCGGAAACGTGGCCTGGCGTGGGGAGACCCGGTCAATCACCTCCTTCAGCCCAAAGGAATCATGGAGCCACCAAAAAAAAATAAAAATAAGAAAAAAAATAAAAAAAATAAAATAAAAATTAAAAAATAAAAAAAATAATAAAAAAATAAAATAAAAATTTAAAAATAAATAAAATAAATAAAAATAAATAAAATAAAAATTAAAAAAAAGCCTCGGGGCCAGCACTGTGGCACAGCGGAGCTCTGGCCTGCAGCGTTCACAGCCCACACGGGCGCCGGTTCGAGTCCCGGCTGCTCCACTTCCGGTCCCGCTCTCTGCTGTGGCCCGGGAAGGCAGTGGACGAGGGTTCGAGTCCTCGGGCCGCTGCACCCCATGGGGGAGACCCGGAAGCAGTTCCTGACTTCCGGTTGGCCCCGTCCCGGCCACGGCGGCCATCTTGGGCGTGGACCCGTGGGCGGAAGACCTCGGACTCGGATTTTCAAATACATCGATAACATCTTTTTTTTTAAAATATATTTTAATTTTTTTTAATTTATTTTATTGACGTATTTGCGAGGCAGAGTCATGGTCTCCCGTGCGGGTGCGGGGACCCCAGGACCCGGGCCGCCGTCCACTGCCCTCCCGGGCCACGGCAGAGCGCGGGACCGGAAGTGGAGCAGCCGGGACTCGAACCGGCGCCCGCGTGGGCGGAGGATGAACCCAGGGAGCCACGGCGCCGCCCCAAGAAATCTTAAAAAAAAACAAAAAAAAACCCGTGTGTGGAATTCACCATGGCCGACCTGTCACGCGTCACGTGACCACGCGGATGTCCCCACAATCGCACCTTCAGCGCGTCCAGCACCCCGCGGTCCCGGAACGTCTGGTACAGCTTCTTGCGCAGATCGTCCGGGGTCAACGCGTCGCACTTGGGCGCCATGGCGGGCCGGCACGCAAAATGGCGGCGGGCGACCTGGTGGACACGGAGGCCGCGAACGGCTGAGAACCCGGAAGTCGCTACCGCGCAGGCGCGCGCCGAGCGCGCCAGCCGGAAGTCCCGCCCAGACCCCGCGAGAGCGGCCCTGCGGAGTCTCGCGAGGACGACGAGCCAGCCCGCCCCTCCCGGAAGCTCGCGGAGCAGAGCGGCCGCTGAGCGCGCCAGCCGGACGTCCCGCCCAGACCCCGCGAGAGCGGACCTGCGGAGTCTCGCGAGGACGACGAGCCAGCCCGCGCCTCCCGGAAGCTCGCGGAGCACAGCGCCAGCTGAGCGCGCCCGCCGGAAGTCCCGCCCAGACCCCGCGAGAGCGGACCTGCGGAGTCTCGCGAGGACGACGAGCCCGCCCGCCCCTCCCGGAAGCTCGCGGAGCACAGCGCCCGTGCCTGGGGGCCGGTACCGCGCAGGCGCCCGCTGAGCGCGCCAGCCGGAAGTCCCGCCCAGGCCCCGCGAGAGGGAACCGACGGCGTCTCGCGAGAACGACGAGCCAGCCCGCCCCTCCCGGAAGCTCGCTGAGCGCGCCAGCCGGAAGTCCCGCCC